>NW_027508720.1:1972500-2112500 GCF_051911475.1 Siphateles boraxobius | reverse complement strand
TACCTGAATGGAAAAAACAGGGGGAAAATCTGCTGCATGGCAAGCATAATAGCTCAGTTTTCAGTGTCAGCAAAATATGTGGCAGCGGTATGCATATATAAACAGAGAATTTATGCACTGGCTGATGGCATGGTGACCAGACGGACGTGGTGGAGAACGCGGGCAGCATTTCCTATAAACGCAAAGGTGATTAGTTTGAAGTGGGATACAATTTCAGATCTAGCTATTGAGTCATCTGTAATGTTTTGATGAGACGTCATTATCCAAGCACTTATGCAATAATTAATTAATCTTTCCTGTTACTCTCAATTTATCAATGGCTTTTTGGTCTGATATATTACACCTCCTATATGGAGGAGGCGGAGAAAATGCAAATAGTGATGAATTTGCACCGTCAACTCATTCTTTTCATCACAGTTGCTGTAACTGATTGTGTCTCGGCTGGAGAAAATGCAGATTTCCACATATATTGAATAATACACTGGGGATATTATCCATTCATGGTATACTGGTTTTCCCTAGCAGGGCTTTGTATGTTGGTTTCAAACACCAACACTGTAAAACATGATTTTGTGGTGAAGTAAATACTACTGAAAAAAAACAACAATGTAATTTACAAGAAAAAGTTAGTTCAGGCAAGAATTAAAAAACTAAGTAAATTCCATATCAGTACTTAATTCAAGCGAGTAGAAATGAAAGCATAAATATCAACTTACTAAAAAATTAAATAAAAATTACTCAACTTTTCTGATACTGGGTTTCCCATCATGCACTGGACCTTGACTTATTAATGAGGTTGATTTTTCACTGGTTTCCAGCTGTATTTACACTGTTTTATCATTGCTTTTGTTGTTAGGATTATAGTAACTTGCCATTTTGTGACATTTCGAGTAAATTTTCTGCTCAAAATGACACATTCAAACACAAAAACGATCCATCAAATGTTACCGTCATTGTGTATTTTCTACCAAGTATTGAGGTCTTTGCATTCACATGATGTTTAACATCTGACATGATGTAGTATAAATTACTTAGTAGTTCTAAGTAAAGCACATACTTGTATTTCAATATTATTGTTTGAGTGAAATGTAATGCAAAGGAAATTTCAATTAAATTGATATTACTCAACCTTTTACTAGCCAAGTTAAAATTTCTTATTTGCTTTGTTACTTTCACTTGACTAGGTCAAGTAAAGTTTACTTAATTCCATATTCCAAGTAAATTAAACTTAAATATTTCTAATTAAAGCTACTGATAAATATGTTTAGGTTTTTACTTGGCAAATCGTTGTAAATTTAATAGCATTTTCTGAGTGAAAAAAGTTAGCTTGCTTTTTTCAAGTAAATCCTACTTCAAATTTTTTTCAGTGTAGTACAAAACATTTTTGAATAAGGATATTGCGTAACAATTTATTTTACAGTGTCCTTTTTAAGCATGTTATATTAATAACTATACAATTGCATGCAATTAACCTTGAACCAAATCCTAATCTAACAATAACTCTAAGTTCATGTTGTTTTTTAACTCATTACTCAGTACGTAAATGTATAATTACACTGAAACAATTACACCTTAAAATAAAATGTAACCGGATATTGTTGCTAACTTTATCCTTCAAACTAATGTATGTGTAATCATATTTATGTTATAGCTGTCAGGTAACAAGTGACCACAATAAAACCACACTGGCAAACATTCAGACAAGTGTCTACTATATACTGAAGATAGATTTGAGTTAAATCCTTGTAAAAGTGTCTTAATTCGCTGTACAGTAATTTATACATTGAAGTATTTACAAGTTCTGTAAGCTAAGCAATTTGTACGTTACAAAATTTGTCAGTTAATTTGTTTGTTTTCTTCTTTATTAATTGTTTTACAGTTTTATGTTGGCTTAAAATTAAATATCATATAATATATAATGCACAAATTTACTATGTGCATGATGGCATTTTTCTTTAGTGCTTTTGTATCTTTATGTTTTTAAGAAAATGTATTTAATTTCATAAATTATTAAAATAATATAGTAAATAAAAATGATTTAATTATAACAATGTAATAATTGTAACTTATGAGTATTATATTATTATGTAATAATTATGAATATAAATAAAAATATAATAACATTTTCAATAGAAAGGTTAGTTACAACCTTGTTGTATGTGTGTGTGTGTGTGTGTGTGTGTGTGTATATATATATATATATATATATATATATATATATATTTATTTTGTTTTATATATATATATATATATATATATATATATATATATATACACACGCACACAGTAGTCAACATTTGAAGTGGATAAAAATTATAAAAAAAGTTATCAAAGTTATTTTGATAACTTTCATCAAAGTTATACATGAATTTTAAACAATACCCGTTCTTGATTAACTTTTTTGATTCCACTTCAAATATATATATATACACACACACACACACACACACACACACACACACACACACACACACACACACACACACACACACACACACACACACACACACACACACACACACACACAACAAGGTTGTAACTGTAACTTTTCTATTGAGAATGTCATTGTTATGTTTTTATTTATATTCTTAATTATATTTTAATACTTATATGTAAATAGCATCGTTGGCTACCAAACTACTTGAAACTTTTTATGTAACCCTACTTCTGACAACCAACAATCCTCTGATCCAAGCCTGCTGTTATAGTACACATAATTATATCTATTTGTCAGCTCGCGAAAGAATGACCTGATGCACTTTGAAGTATTACAATAGAGGGTTGATCAAACGCAAAAACAGATAACAAATGTTAAAAACGAGAATAACCAATCAGTTCTTTCAAATCCAGCTGGTCTGCGCTCCAACACTTCTGGACCTCCCATGGTGAATCATAATATATTACGCTGACAGAGTTATAAAGCAGCGCTGGGCTTCAGTTATGCAGAATTTGATCAAACTGTGATTGTATCTGGAGGCACGCAACAATCCCTCGCTCTTCTTCTGCTTTTGTTGGCACGAACCAGAGGACAAGACAGCAATTATTTTGAGCTTTTGGATTCGTTTCAAGCACACAACTGTTGCACTTCTCGGCCATAGCACTTATATTGCATTCTGCGTGGAAATATATCAATGCAAAACTAGTTTTACATGTAAAAGTCATTATCCCACCCCTGCTGAAGTGCCTAAAACCCGCCCAAAAGCCTGTAGCACAGCGTATCTTTGAAATGTGACCCACCTTTGCCACCAAGTGGCTAAACACCAGTGGGACTCACACGGCATGTGTTGTTGAAAGCCAGAAACGCAGTCACTAAGCTTTCCTGAACAATAACGCTCTGTGTAAAATGACAAACAAACTACATCTTGCAGGAATTTAACCCATATGACGTAGGCTGTAATTCACTTTTGTGGAAACACTCAAACCATCCAAAGAGCTAATAAACTAGCGCTCAACCATCTTGGCCCACATTGTAAACTTGCAAAGCTTTCTCATCGGTTCACTGTGAACGTATCTGGGTTCAAATGCAGTACTGCGGGAAAATAAAAATGCCTTAGTCGCTTTCTTTAATACAGGGCACACTGTGTTTCGCCAGGTGCAGACAGATGATTTAGCATAGCCGAGGTAGAGATGTGACAAGGATATCAGCACATTGCTGTGAAACATGATTCTAGGATGCTAGTGTGCAGCAATTCAATTTCAAACAAGTTCCCTGATATTTTCTAAGGAAACCCTTGTGAAAAAGAAGTGTATTTTACAAAAAAACTGCACATTACAGATAATAGAATATTAAGTAAAGGCAACTTAAATGCACTTAAAGAGACTTCACTTGCACGGCTGTTTCTTAACACACTTAAGTACACTTTTAAAGTGCACTTTGTCATACTGCTTTTAAAATTATGATAAAGTGTACTTTAGGGACTGTTTACACAACACCGTTTTCAAGTGAAAACGCACAACTTTTTATGGGTTTTGCCCGTCCGTTTACACGACAACAACGTTTTGGGTGCCTGAAAACGCAAACTTTTGAAAACGGGTTTCAATGTGCAAGTTATTGAAAACGATCTCCATGTAAACAAAAAAAAAAAAAAAACGAATCTCTGAAGCCGATGACGTCATGCACATGTGTTACGTGTTCAGTCTATAGTGTTTCATCGCCATCTAATGGCCTGGCAGCAGAATACAGGGTATTTATTCGTTTTTTCGCGGATCTGTGTGAATCGGGATCGTTTTGACAATGGTATCGTCTGTACGTGGAAAACTCATAGGAAGAACTTCTCTGTTTTAAGCATATCGTTGCTGTGTAAACATACCCTTAAAATCACTATTACTACTGCTTTAGTGATTTATACAACCAAAACACACTGCCAATATACTAAAACACACTCAGAACGTCTTAGCATTTAGGTGGCAAATTTTGCAAGGGCAAACACCATTTCTAGCATTTTGTGGTTGGGAACTATTTTGAGCGGCGTAGTCCATTACTATCCCCTTTCAAGCACTTAGTTGTATTTAAAAGCTCAAATGGAACATGCTTTCTACTCTGTAATAAAACTATAAAATGGTAGAAAATATTTGCTTTACCTTTCTTAGGTTTATAGTGCCTTAAAACATGTTTACATTTCCTTTGATGGTTGGGCCCCGAGGCCAGTGAGGTGGAAAGGTCATCAAGGGCATCAACTTCCAAAGGGTCATCTCACAGAAATCAGCAAAATCAAACTACTTTTATAGTCTCCAAGGTTATTCAGAAGTCTTTAAAAACAATGTAAACAATGTTATATAGTGCTTGTAGTACTTTGAAGTAATTGTCATTTTCTTTAAAATTTTGACCATGTCTAATACAATGGTCCAGCTTTTTTTTAAACATACTTTTCTATCTATAATACTACCCCATCATTTCTCAGTGATGGCTTTCAGTCAGGTTTGCACAGTAAGTCCATGCAGCTCTGGTCTCGTTATCAGGGTTCATGGTCAAATGTCCATCTGAGAGGAGCACAAGGGTCCCTCTGCTTGACTGGCCCCATCTGTGGAGCAGCATAATGGTTTTTTCACGCTGCATTAAGTTAACACTGCACTGCCAGCGAGACAGGCCAAGACCTGGCATTTAATTGGGTATTTGTGTGTGTGTGGTGTGTGTGTACCCAGTAAACCCTATGTTGTGAAGAACAGGTCCCCACAAGGATAGTAATACCAGTATTTTTTTTACTTTGTGGGGACATTTTTCTTCTTTGGTCCCCATGAGAAAACAGCTTATAAGTCATAAGAAATAGCTTTCTTTCTTTCTTTTTCTTTCTTTCTTTCTTTCTTTCTTTCTTTCTTTCTTTCTTTCTTTCTTTGTAAGAAAAATGTAAAAATGTTAGTTTCATGTGATGTATATACAGTATGTACAGTATAAAAAGTATTATGCCTACGACATGTCCTTATAATGATAAGAATACCTGTGTGTGTGTGTGTGTGTGTGTGTGTGTGTGTGTGTGTGTGTGTGTGTGTGTGTGTGTGTGTGTGTGTGTGTGTGTGTGTGTGTGTGTGTGTGTGTGTGTGTGTGTGTGTGTTTGTTATATTTGATGTTGTGAAGCAAAAAACGCATTTAAATCTTTTTAATTATTTTCGAATCATGAATCATTTAATTTGCCTTATACAGTGAGTTATGTAAAAGAAGGTTGTCCCAGTTTATTTGTTTATTTTTTATTTTTTTATTTTTTTATTTTTTTTAAACCCCAGATGATTATACTAAGTTATGGTAAGAGTTTGGTCAGTCAATTTATGAATTAAAGGTGAAATTCCAATTACTGATGTGATCACACACAACAAAATATATTTTTCTTAATTTTCCAAAGATTACATTAGCATAATGTACTGTAGATAACATCAAAGCTAATATACATTGACCTTTATGGGGTCTTTAAGTGTAAATGTAACAGAATATAGTGAGGCTTAAAACTAATTGTTGTTGTGATAGGAGTACATGTTTAACTCGTATTGAAAACACAGTGATATTGTGAAATATTATTACAATCATAATAATATTAATAATAATATTTTTTTTTTCTATTTGAAAAAATTATTTATTCCTTTGATCAAAGCTGAATTTTCTGCATCATTACTCCAGTCTTCAGTGTCAAATGATCCTTCAGAAATCATTATAATTTGATGATTTGAAGTTCAAGAAATATTTATTATTATTATCAAGGTTGAAAACAGCCGCTTGGTGTATTTGTGGAAATATAAAAAATAAAAAATATGTCGATATAACAACATATTTTTTTGGTTTCTGTGTGAATGTCTTTACTGTCACTTTTGATCAATTCAATGTGTCCTTGCTGAATAAAAGTATTAATTTCTTTACAAAATATATATTACTGATCCCAAACTTTGTAATAATAATAATTTTATATATATATATATATATATATATATATATACATATATATATATATATATATATATATATATATATATACATATACATATATATATATATATATATATATATATATATATATATATATATATATATCCTTTTTTATTATATAATAGATTTTTTACTGAAAAACAGCTAAAATAATCTCCACAAACCCTCAAAATGTTCCTTTCGTGCATGCAGTTGTCTGTGACTTCCCAATGTGTTCCCAATTTCAATGTGTTTAACGCCAGTTTAGACTTAAATGGCTCTTAGGCCTGATTTGTCCCGAGACAATTGCTGTAGACACATTCTACCACAATGCTTTTCACATTCAACAGACACTGAGCAAAGACTCAAAGCAATAACTGCAAAGAAATGCATTTAATCTCAATGGGATTTAACATCATCTGCTTCCAAAGAAATACAACACATGCCTAGGAATGGTGCAGGTCACACAAGAATTCAAAGGCTGTGACCGATTTTGACATACAAATTCCTAATGTAAATTTCGTATGTCACAAAAACTCAATATACCAATATCTTACAGATGTGAAAAGCGAGTGATGGATTATGCTATTCATTACCATCACGGATTGGGGGATGTTGGAAAACATGCACAAGTATATCATTTGCAAATTACTTGTTCTGTTTGGTTTCTCACAAAATATGGAGGGAATTTTGAGGGAAATGTGTTGGTTTTTACATCCTTCATTCTTAAACATGGTGGTTTTTTAATGGAATCTTCCATAAAGAACCTTTGACATCAATGGAACCTTTTCATTTCACAAATCAATGAAGGAAAAAGATTTATTAGATTATTAAAATATTCCGCACACTCAGAAAAGAAATGTTTCTTTAGAACTGTTCACTGAAAGGTTCTTTGAGGAGACCAAAATGGTTGTTCTTTTTTGCGACTTTTGATCTCACAATTGTGTTATAAAGTCAGAATTGTGGGATATAAACTTGAATTTCTGACTTCCCTCACAATTGCGAGTTTATATCTCACAATTCTGACTTTTTTCCTGCTATTCTGACTTGTTAGTTTATATCTCACAATTCTGAACTTTTTTTCACAATTCTGACTTTGTTCTCGCAATTCTGACTTTTTAGTTTTTATCTTGCAATTCTCGCTTTTTTCTCGCAATTGCGAGTTTATATCTTGCAATTCTGACTTTTGCGAGTTTAAATAAAAAAAAATCTCGCCATTGCATCTTTTTTATCATGAAATTCGGAGAGAAAAAGTAAGAAATGGGTGATGTGCGAATTAACCGTTTTTTGGAACCTTTATTTAAAGAGTGGATGAAAGTTTGGTAGATGCACTGCACGACTGTTTACATTAGAGACTACATCTCAAAGGCGATAATCTCAATGCCCCTCTCGAAGGCCCTTTTGGGATAAAGAAGCCTCTGCTAAAGCAATGCCTGTCTATTCAGGCATTCGGAAAAACAGCTGTTTTTGGTTCCCACACATTGGCCAGACATAGATCTCATTCACACATCACCCATCTTAAAAACGCAAAAGCCAGAGACGCTCGTGTGTACACACACATGACAATCTCCCATTACTCAACCTGGGATCCTCATCCTTCTTACCCAAGCAGCACCAATGTCTTGTCCAGGTGATAAATGCGTCTTATTCTCACCGAAGTCTGGCCATGAATTACTAAAGCCTGAGGAAACGACTTTCAAAATAGCACAAGGGCTTTTTAGGGAAATGGTCCCCTCCCATCCCCTCAAGTTCTTTCACATCCATCGACAACACCGTCCACCCACCTTTTACTCTCTGTCTTTAAACGGGTTATTGATGATTATTCTACAGACCCCTGTAGCCCTCTTGCATCTCTCAATGCCTCTGAGCACTCCTTTGAAAAATGCAAAGGTAGAGTCAGAATGAGGTCAGGAGACGAACGGAGGGACATCGCGTACAGTTGTGCTCTGCGGACGGGGAAAGTGACATCAATAAAACATCCCAAATGTGAGGGGTTAAGCTACTTGTTGGGAATAGATAAAAGGATTGATTGTGTTGACTAGATAGTTCTTTATCTCCAAAGGCCTTGCGGGAGACCAGACAGACATAAAAATGAACCATATTGATAGTCATAAGTGTACATGAAATCCAAATTTACCATATTTAATTTAATGTTCCTTATTAATCATATTCCAAAAAAAAAAAAAGACACAATTGGGTGATCAAAATATGGAATACCGGCCTTTCACAATCCAGTCAAATCCTGATGTATATGTGTGTGAGTGTATATATATATATATATATATATATATATATATATATATATATATATATATATATATATGGAAAATGATAATTAAGATGTGTACACTCACATGTATTTGGGTATAATAAAAATATGTTATTCCTTGTATTTGATAGTTACACCATATGAGATTTTAGAGTAAATAAATTTTAATGAATTAAACATTTGCGTTAAATAATATAAAAGTTTGAAAAAACAACAACATATGAAACCAACATGAATACAAGAGAACATTTTGAAGAATTGTGGCATGCATTTTAAACCACATTTTTTATTTTATTTTATTTTTTAGTATTGTATTTCTCTCTTGGACACTCTTATTTTTATTGAATCTACATTCTGTTAAAAAAAAGGCTCCAATAGGGGAGTTTCACAGTGTTGCCATAGAACAAACAAATTCTTAGTGTGAAGAAAATGAATAATCCATGATAAAGAACTTATTGTTCAACTGAAAGGTTCCAAGGATGTTAAAGGTTTCTTATGGAACCATAAATTCCAATAAAGAACCTTTATTTTTGAGAGTGTAAAAGTCGCTCCTTACATTCCATACAGTATTTCTTCAGTTAAAGTAATGGGAAACTATTTTGCTTTTTCGGTCCACCATTTGACCTCCTCATTTTCTATGTTTTGCTTGTACACAAGCTTCAAAACTTTCATCAAAGTTCCATTTAGCCAACAGACCAGCAGTTAACCTCTGACCCCGCACCCACTATGCCCTTTCGGAAGTGGTCTCCCTTATTTTTTTAGAGACTGACAGCTTTTTGTAAAGGAAGTCCTTGAGAGGGATTGGTACGGAAGGAGGCGAAGCCATCGACGAGAGAAAAGGGTGATTTGAAAGAGCCTTCATTTGCAGCATCACTCTTTAAGCACTCCTATCAATCTTCTTTTTCTGGTCAGTCCTTCAATATTTGCCAACAATTCATTGTACGTCCTGGTGTTTGCACACTGCTCACTTGCTGGTAATTAGAAGCCGAAATTCCTCCCCCGCACTTCATCTCAGCATCATGCTCAACCACAACTGGTCCAAACCACCTTGTCCAATAAGACATGCCAACTCTCTCTCTCTCTTGGCCAAGCTATTTTTCTTCATTATCAGACAATATTTACCATTTCCTGCTCTAATCTTGGTGAGAATCAGTCCTCAAAATGGAATTTAGGCATTTATATATCATTACTTTAAAATAATATTCGGATGCATTTTATTTGAAAGTATATGCACTTACGTGTACTTGTACTTACCTAAGAAAGTACTGGTAATATAACGTTAATACATGGGTTGAGGTTAGGTTTACTGGTAGATTCAGGGTTAGTACCTAGTTATTACCCAGTTATTGCAATTACTATAATAAGTACATAGTATGTACATGGGGAACAGGACTGTAAAATAAAGTGCTGATGAATATTCTCAACCTTGAACTGAATATAATGTTTCTGGATGCTTAATGTTATTTACACAATTAAAATGTATATTAAACACAATTTGTTGAGAGTGCTTAAGTAGGACTTAAGTATTTCTTCATCCGAGAGAATATAACAGAGAATAAAATAATGTCTTTTTGATTGTTTGGATTTTATTTACAACACAACATAATCCAAATATAATGATTATGATGATGTTGATGCAAACCAACATCACCTGCTTAAATGACTGGCGCCCTGTTGCTCTGACCCCCATCATCAGTAAATGCTTTGAGAGACTAGTCAGAGATTACATCTGCTCTGTTCTACCTCCCTCACTGGACCCACTGCAGTTTGCATACCGCAATAACCGCTCCACTGATGATGCTATTGCATCTACAATACACACTGCTCTCTCCCACCTGGAAAAGAGGAACACATATGTGAGAATGCTATTTGTAGACTACAGCTCAGCATTCAATACCATAGTGCCCTCCTTGCTTGATGTGAAACTCCGGGCTCTGGGCTTAAACAGCTTGCTGTGCAGCTGGATCCTGGACTTCCTGTCAAACAGACGCCAGGTGGTTAGAATAGGCAGCAACATCTCCTCATCACTGACCCTCAACACTGGAGCCCCTCAGGGCTGTGTTCTTAGCCCACTCTTGTACTCCTTGTACACATATGACTGCGTGGCAACTCACAGCTCCAATTCCATCATCAAGTTTGCTGATGATACGACGGTCGTAGGTCTGATCACCGACAACGATGAAACGGCCTACAGAGAGGAGGTGCTCACTCTGACGCACTGGTGTCAGAAGAACAACCTCTCCCTCAACATCAGCAAAACCAAGGAGCTAGTGGTCGACTTCAGGAAGAACGACAGAGAACACAGCCCAATCACCATCAATGGAGCACAGGTGGAGAGAGTCAGCAGCTTCAAGTTCCTCGGTGTCCACATCACAGAGGAACTCACATGGTCCGTCCACACCGAGGCCGTCGTGAAGAAGGCTCATCAGCGCCTCTTCTTCCTGAGACGGCTGAGGAAGTTTGGAATGAACCGCCACATCCTCACACAGTTCTACACCAGCACCGTCGAGAGCATCCTGACTGGCTGCATCACTGCCTGGTACGGCAACACCACCAGCCGTAACCGCAAAGCCCTGCGAAGGGTGGCGCGCACTGCCAGCCGTATCATCGGAGGTGAGCTTCCCTCCCTCCAGGATATATATGCCAGGCGGTGTGTGAGGAAAGCTCGGAGGATCATCAGAGACTCTAGCCACCCGAGCCATGGACTGCTCTCACTGCTACCATCAGGCAGGCGGTACCGCAGCATCAGGACACACACCAGTCGACTCCATGACAGCTTCTTCCCACATGCAATTAGATTTCTAAACCCTTGATCCCTCATGATCAATAACCATAAACAGTCTAACTGTCAACACACCACAACATAACCTAATGCATATTACAATATTATTTTTTTATTATTATTTTTTTTTAATATATATCCACCTTACGTGTATCTATTGCATGTCTTTTTGTATTTTTTGTATATTGTTGTATATTGTAAATTGTTGTATATTGTATAGTGTATAGTCTATATTGTATATTATTTATTGTTCTGTTAGTGTGTATGGTACTGTGAGTATTTGTGCGCACATTAGATGTGTAATCTATGTAAATCTGATGTTTGCTGTAATTGTTTACGTCACATCGTGTCATACTGCTATGTTGCTCGGAACTGCACATAAGAATTTCACCCACTGTTGCACTTGTGTATATGGTTGTGTGACAATAAAAGGATTTGATTTGATTTGAAATATACATAACAAAGGTTCAGTCTCATTTAAGAACTGCCCTCCCATGTAGAAAAAAAGCAAATGCTAATTGTGGATTAAAACAATTGTATCTATACTAAGGGAAAATGAAGAAAAAAATGGTTTAGTGTTTTTTTTTTAAAATAATGTAAACCAAAACTGATTGTATTACTAGAAGGCACAGATTAATCCACTGGAGATGTATGCTTTTGTTTGTGTTTTGCAGAAGAAAGTAAGTCTTATGAGTTTGATACATGGGGGAATACATGATGAGAGAATTATAATATTATGGATAGAAATATAAATTCTGATTGTCATGATGGCATCTAATTAAAATTGTCAAAAGGCTGGACAAATCGTTTTTAAAACATTTCTTGAATTACTTTCTGGAATAAATGTTTAGATAAACATCGTCGTGACTCACTGTTTTTAGTTTTTGACTTTGGCAATGTTACTGTAGTTTATGTAACGTAATATTTCCTGGTACTAATTTCCAATAGCATTTTTTTCTTCAGACATTGAGTTTTACAGACAACACATGTTGAATTGGCTCAACTTAAAAAGCTTTTTTATAGAATAGTTGCACTCCAGAAAACTAACAATGTTAATTTAACACAACTAAACATTCTTTGCATCACAGACAACTTATTTTCAGTTAGTGTAACTGCCATTTGCAAGAAGTCTGTTAAAAATATGCTTTTAAGATTTAGTACACTACAAGTGCACATTCAATACAATACAATTACCATTTCTTTTCACGAAGAAGGTCAAGATCTTCTGCTTGTCTCAGTTAAATTAAGTATCTTGATGCATTTTTTTTTAATTTTATTTTTATTCTGATGATAATGCATTAAATGAAAACCCCTAGAGCGGGTGTTCTTGGTTGAAGTGAGTGTTTACATCAAAATGATGCTCTGGAAATCAAAGAGGTTTTGAGTCATCAATAAAGTGCTCTGACTGCTACTGGCTGCCAGACACCGGTGTTTAAGTGCTGACTCGCTTCTGAATACCCTCAACAGTCTTTATCCATTAATCATGGCCAAGAGATCACTACCGCTTATTCACGGTTATCTAGAAGTGAATAAATCAACAGGAACGGGGATGGTTTGCTGTAGTCCATGTGCGGCACAAAGTCAAGTGCCTTATGCACATTTTTAACCTCCATTTTGCAGCTCAAGCAGTGCATAAAACAATTGTGCATCATATAAAATCAAGAAATTTGATCGTTTGTGAGAAAGAAAGAAAAAGCTTGGTTTACGGTGCTATGCGTTTTCACGCAACACGGGTTGAAGGTAACCAAGCGTAAGGACAGATGGTGCTCACTGGCCATGTGGTCTCAATTTTCATTGCTCTGACATTATTTACTGGCTTTGGAGTCAGGAAATAATGGAGTCAAGAAAAGACGAAACTCCTTTCTGTTGACATGCTGCACTTTTAATGATACTAAGAGGTAAAGCTCAACAATGGATGTTGCCAACAGCACCTTCTTTATTCTTGACAGGATTATTACCTCCTGGTGCTCCACCTCATCAAAAGGAAAACATTGCAGTTAGATGGATTCCCTCCCTTGAAGACTTAAAGGTGTATTAATAGAGGCTATGCTGACCTTTTTGTGTCTTGTTATTTGCTCTTTTTTCCTTTAAGCCCCAGGAAAGCCGTATTAGTTGGAGTGTTTGCTATTTTTAGGCAGGATAAGGCAGATTTTTGTCTTCTTGTTATTTACAAAAATTCTACCTCACCCAGGCCAAAAATAAGTTGCTGTTTTGATTTAAAATGGGCGAATAATTAAGAGTCAATGATTGGACCATTATTGCAGATCATATAGGCATTTTAAGTTTCTAACATGGCAACAGTTCTTCTAACCGTATTGATAGAGTGTGTTACTTTTCATTTCTTAAACAATCATGTAGGAAGACACAACATGGCCGTATTCCAGGATGACAATGTCAAGATTCATCAGGCTCAGATTGTGAAAGAACGGTTTGGAGGAGTATGAAGTGTCATTTTCACGCATGAATCGCCACCTCTGAGTCCAGAGCTTAAATTCATTCAAAGTCTCTGGGATGTGCTGGAGGAGACTTTACAGAGTGCTGGACTCTTGCATTGACAATACAAGAACTTGACTAAACAATTGACTAAACAATTGAATATTTATTTATTTATTTATTTATTTATTTATTTATTAATCCCTATTTCATATGCAGCACTCCGTAAAATTAAGATACAAAGTCGAAATTGCAAAATATGAAGTCAGAGATTTAGAGATTTACTTTCTTTTTACGGTTTACTACAAAGCTAATGCAAACAAATGCAAAGTATTCTTTCTGATGTCTCTCACTAATTTCCTTCCAGCATGTTTGAAGGCAACATCAGCGGTGGGACAGTCCTCCGCTGATTATTAAAGGGCCAGAAATCAGCTCTGGGTCTGGCATAGGCAGCAGGGTACATCTCAGCAGCTCACCAGCCAAAAACAGACAATCCCATTCAACATTTGCACAGAAACAGCTGAAGTGTCATTCTGAGTTAATGGTGTTCATGGTGGTGGCCCCTTGATCCGAACACTGGCCCCTGACACGGGCTCTCAGGTACTTACAGACCACAGCACAGATGGGGAACCGTACGTGACAGAGACACCGTTTCCAAGTCAATTATCACTCTACTAGTCCCGAGCGAGACACCAATCTCATTTATGCCAACGCCGTCTTCCCTGTTTCACCGAACGCAATTACAGAAATGTATTGAAGGGGGCAGGAAAGCGAGAAAGACCATTAAAAACAGGACTGTGTGAAGCTGTGCACTTTATATCTAAACGACTTTAGCTTTTAGCCTTGACAGCCAGATTCAGAAGTTTCTCAAGGGCCTCGCTGCTTTCGGGGGTTTAAACGAACCCTCACTTTTACATGCATTCAGCGAGCAGTGCAAAAGCCAGCTTAGATTACACAGATAAAAGGTCACAGAGCCACTCAATCGCTGTCAAAATGCTCCGTTTGTTTAAAGTGTTCTTTCTGCACTTCATTACTCTTCATTGATTTACTATCTTTGTGTGCTTGCATTCTGACACAACAATTTGCTGTCATTTTTTCTCCCGACATGTTTTTGCTGCCCACCTTTTCCCTTGTATCTTGTTAAGCAATTATAAATAAAAGAAATATATTGAAACATCAGATGGATTGTTCTATGCATTCTGAAGGGTAAGAAGGGACAATGTTCTTTTATAAACTGCAGTTTAATAGCCCATCTTTTTTAAATATATGCGGATGACATAGGAGATAGAATAGAAGAGCCAATAGTGGCCAATATAATGTCTAATAGTCTAATATATAGACTGACTTACTGCCAAAATGTTATATAAATTACCCCCAAAATACTATTTAAAGTCATTATTTTGTTAAATGCGAAAAGCATCCATTAGACATTACAAAAAGTAGCTTTAGAAAAAAAAATATTTTATCTGATTTAACAATTTATTACACATATTTTTAAGCTTCAATGGCCATGAGGTGAGTAAATGATGACAGAATTTTTGGGTGAACTATACTTTTAATGTTTTTTTTTTTTTAAATTAGTATTAATATGGATTTTGTCTTTCAATGAAATTATACTCTAAATTCGAACTAAAACTGCCAGTAGGTGGCGGTAAATGTTTACATGAGTAAGTCATTGACTTCGTTTAAACAGCTGATGCATTCTAGAATGAATAGCTCTCTTTATAAATTAGCCATTGAATCATTGGTTCCCTTGATTGATTTGCTCAAAACGCGGATTCATTCAGAAATGAAACACCGTTGTGCGTTGTCCAGAGATGCACAACAGTTCTGCTCTGGCTGTATAGGGAATATTATCTTTGTCAAAATTGAGCAAAAGAAAACAATATTGTCTCTAATATATAACAATATTAATTTATTTACTGTTATAACTATAACTGTTGTATAAAATCAATATCACACTCACAATTTGCACTCGTGCTATTCGGGACAAAAACAGCACTTGTGTGATATTGCTTAACTATATCATGATATAAATACCAGACAAAAACTCATACAGGGGCATTTTTGCCCTTATATCTTGAATTGTAAAGATATTCTAACTGTATTCAATAGGCTCCATGCCTCCATCATACAGTGAGTTGTTGCCCAGCTTCATGTTCATCGCCAATCAACTGTATGCATATATACATACATATATACATACATATACACAATATATATATATATATATATATATATATATATACATATATATATATACATATATAATTAAACATATTAAAATGCATACTAATACTTCTGCTGTCATAAAAATCTTCTATGTCTTTTAGTAGTTTTAACTTCTTTGCGAACTCTGTCTTTACATATTTATGTGCAATCTCCCATTGCATATGTGACAGTGCCAAATGCACTACTGCCCTGTATGTCCCATCGTGCATAAATACATTGCAAATAATGATTAAATGCATCTATAATGCACTTAAATACAGTTAGCAAGATTACATCCAATTCAATTTTTCATGGAGACATTGAAAAGGCAATTGAGATGACACCATAATGGTAGGTTCTGGTGCCCGGCAGGATACGGGACAGCCAACTGCTCCCACTGATGGAGTCCCTGTTCTGCCGCCATAACATAACAGAAAACTCAATTACCACTCCTCCCCATCCAACAGAACGGCCTTGTTTACTAGAGATTGATTCTGGCCGGCCCGAGCCAGGGACCAGCTGTCTATCCTTCATAATGGCCTCCAAGGGACCCAGCGCTTGACATCCAGTTAGGCCAATTGTGTCCATATTCATGGCGCCAATAGCTTTATCAAATTAGCGATTTCAAAAAACAAAATTGTAAATAGACAAGGGATTAATGTTTGAGTGGGATAATTGCACATGCTTAACCATGCACCTTTACTTGTTATTTATTCTCTCCTGAACATTAATACATCTGCAATGAGATCGTTTTGGCAGTAATGGCTTTCATTCGTCTCATTGAAATTGATCATTAGACTGCCCTCATAAACTAACATCATAATCTTGTGTCAGACGGCCGTTATTTGCACCATAACATTCCTTTCTGCCTCATTTTCTACCGCCCACAGAGGTTTATCAGTCATTTTCCCCAATTAAAATCTCTTTTCAGCTCCAAACATTTCAGAGAGCACCAAGATATTTCCAATTTAGTTTGAGTGTATTAAGATAAATTAGATTTTGAACAGGCAAATTCTGCTCATGATACATGATTTCCTCTTGTCCATTCAATGCGCCTTAAAAAAGAATTTGTCACGATTTATTTTTTTAATTATTTACTGCTAAAACCACAAGCTGTTTGGCAAAAGTCGAAGTCAAACTATTTTCATATTACAGTCTGTCGAACACCATAACAGTGTCATAAAACGTGCCCTTACTACTACGACAGCTTTATGGACCACTTTAAAAGTGTAGGTGTCACAAGATGAAGAAGATGAAGATGACTGAATACAGGATACAAATATAAAGTGGTTAATTTAAACAAAAAGGCAGACAGGCAAAACAGTATGCACGTAAGCATCGCACTAACATACACAAACAACCGACAAACACAGAGTGAAGGTGCGTAACTTAAATACACATCGTGATGAACTAAATTGTGAACAGCTGTGATAAGTGTCCATGGACACAGATGAGTGGCGTGAAACAAAGACAAAGAACACGTGACTGACGAAAACCAAACTAAAAGTCCATAAAAACTAAACTACCTGAACATAAGCGTAACATTACGTCCCCTCCGAAAAGGCGTGCCTTCGCGCTGCAAAAGCAGACAAGAGAGGAAAGGTGGGAGCTCTGGAGGCGGCAGACGGACAACGAGACCCCAGAGGCGATGATGTCCGATGGCACAAACCCAGAGATGACAGCCCACGGCGGAGTCGATGGAGGGAGGAGCCAAGGTGGAGTAGAGGGTGACGTCAACTGGGAGGCCTAGTCGATTCCGGAGCAAGAGTGCAGAGGACTGAGGCGATGACGGTGTGACCCAAGCGAGTCGCACAAGCCCTGAAAAGTGAAGCCAAAGCGTCTCAATCGCCCCCCGGTGGCCGGTCCTAGTATAACTCACTCGTTGATTTTGCGGCTTTACTTCCTGCTCACTACTGCGCAGGTCTGGTCCCGAGATCGCAACTGCGCAGACTCAAGTACCAAGATGTCAGCGCCATATCAGGACAATGGCGGGCTTCACTTCTCACCAATGGAAGAGAGCACCCAATGGTGATCAGAGGCCAGAGGCAGAGCCACAACATCCACTCACTCAGGCGCTGATGGAGGTTGCTCGACGTCACAGTATGGCATTAAAGGAGATGGCGAAGGGCTGCAAACTTCCAGCAGAGGCGGGGCTGGAGGACTGGCTGAGAAGGGCGGTGACGGAGGCAGATGGAGACTTTACAGGGTCGAAGGTTATAATACATAGACCACTATGGTTCTTGTGCTGTCTAGAAACAGTGATGCGGAACATGAAATGGGGTGGGAGTTGATACCTCCACACTGAAGTCCATCAGCTGTTCCTTAGTCTCCATTTCCACCATAGAGAATATTTCCACCAATTACTGATTACTCTTTTCATGCAGTTCAGATTTGGTTCTTTATTTTGGAACTCCATTTATCGTTTATTTTGACTTCTGAAACTATATTACACACTACATGAAAGGTAATATATGAACATAAAAGCTTAATGTTATTTGCTGTGTTCAAGTCATTCTGAAGTCTTGCAAGGAAACGCAATAGTGAACTCGTTTTGCAACCAGTAGAGTTTCACTCAACAGGACTGGATGCACCTCATTTACTGCTATCGGCTCTTTGATGTTCGGAAAGTTTAAACTGTCGGAAGTCTGTGCAATGTGGGGTTGACAGCCTAATTATCCAAGCAGAACACAACCGCTTATTGCAAAACATCTGAATCCAGAAGGCTGACTGAACATGTTACTATAGGTGTGGGGGGCCAAATTGTACATTTTATGATAACTCTCAAGTTCTGTGCATGTCTTCAAGACAAGAGAAAGAGAACATTCTTTTGTAGTATAAATAATAACAACAGACATAAATTGAACCCTGTTTGGTAGGCCACTGTTATGAAAACTGTAGCTTCCCAACCTATTAGCTACTGAAAACATAAAGCAAATAAATTACATGCATGCTAACTTTAAAAAAAAAGTAAATATCTACACTATAATCTACCAGACAAAGCTGCTAACACCACTGAAGTTTAAGGGCTATTTATCAAACTCAAAACATTATAATATGAGCTAATGATAAGAATATTATAAAAACAAGGGGGACAAAACTTTTTAAACAAGTTTAAAACAGGTGTCAAGTTCACAGAAATTGACTTTTTGTTTCATGTTGATTTAATTTCTTTTGAAAAACATTTATCATTTTAAATTATATTACATTCAATGACTCTTAAAAAAAAGTCATGGTATAACCAAGTAAAAAGCAAAGTATTGTCTTTACACTGACTACATGTGAATGTTTGAATCATTTTAATGAGAAAATGCGTATAGGCCTATCAATGACATAAAATACACTTTTTAAACAAATATAATATAATATTAACTTTTTGAAGTTTTTGTAGCATATAACATTTTACAACGTTCAAATTATTTGATATTTGAGTCTTCGTGACATAATTTCATAGTTTCTGCATGTTGGTTGCACGCCATGACTTTGATTTGGCAGACAAAAAAAAAAAAACATTTATATTATAACAAACCTTTACTTTTATCCTTTTAAAAAGGATATTATCTTCATTATAATATGAGAATAGTTGAACCACCCTGACACGTTTGACTTTAAGCTTGACCTACAATTTGAAGAGATTTTATAAAAAAAAATATATGTTTATTATACAAAAGGTGTATTCAAGTCCATATACAGAATTATTTTACCTATTTTTAAAACAAATAACTATATCCACACCACCCAAAAAAAGTTAAACAGGGTTTACAGTTTTCAGGGGAATCAACCTACAAATTGCTAACTTATACCTGTAGTTGTCTCTGCATAAAGATTCAGCAATAATGAACCGGGGAGAACCAGGACCCCTTTGGAGGACAGAGTAAATAATAAAGATATGAAAAGGGGAGATGTCGGGGACAGTTGGTGGAGGTCACTCGCTCTCACCTTGGGAGTTCTTGGCGGAAAATCTCTGACAGGTTTACACATATCCAGCCTCTCATGCACAAATAAACATGCAGACGTCGGACAGCTTGGGGGTTTGGACGCGCTCTGTGGGGAATTCCAGGCTAATGCTAATGCCAGTTCATCACTTTAGCAATAGACCAAACAGCCACAAATCTGCAGAGGCTGCATATGGTCCAAGGTTAAAGAGTTATTGGCCTGATAATGCATATGAATTGACTCTGGCTGAGATTTCATGTTTGCTGTACATATTTGAGCACCATGGCAGTGACCTTAACAGTCAGGTGGACACATGCATAATACACACAGGTCAGAGATGATATATTTATCTTTACCAACAGACATTGTGTTGATGTAGACAGCAAACGTATGATCCAATACAGGCTGTCCAGGCTGAATCTGACTTTAAAAATTGTATTTTAAAGTGCCAATATTATGATTTTTTCGAATATTACCTTTCATGCAGTGTTTAATATAGCCTAGCAGTTTGTCAATGTAAGTAAAAGGTCTGAGATCAAAGTATGTTTGTAACAAATTTCCACTATTATCGCCTGTGTTCTTCATTGGCTCCCAGCGAACAACGTCTACTTGCATACTCTTAAAAGAAAGAAAAAAACTAGCACACCATTTACTAGCGTGTGCCTGTAGAAGAAACAGTTTATCATACAGAATCTGGGTAGTTGAGAGGTGGAAAAATGAATCTGTGAAACACGTGTCATTGTCATTTCCGTATCCTGAGTTTTGTTTTCCTGCAGAGTAACATGAACAGTAATCAGATTGGCTGTAAAGATGCACAATTTATTTACTGTCAAAAAAGATACATTTCACATTGCTCAGTGAACCACAAACATCCTGTATTCATAAGTCTTACAAATAATACGGTCATGCTAACTGAGTGAATGCAGTTAAAGAAGTCCCCGCACATACACAATATTAGAAAATGCATACCTTTTAAATGTTTTTACAATTAAGCATTTAGAGTGAAAGTGAATGTGGCCAATAAATAAACGTTAAAATACTCACTGTTTCAATAGTATAACCACAAGACATATGCATGTTAAGCTGACTTTAGTGTTGAAATAACAGTCCCACTTTATATTAAGTGGCTTTAAGTACTATGTACTTACATAAAAAAATAAGTACAATGTACTTATTGTGTTCAGGTTGTATTGTAAAACACTTGTGCTGCTATTGAGGTGTGATACGGGTAAGGTTAGGGGCTGGTGTGGTGGTATGGGTCGGTTTAAGGTTGGGTTAAGGTGTAAGGGAAGGGTCAACTGTGTAATTACATATGTAATTACATACATTAATTACAGCTCTAATTACATGCAGGTATTTTCAAAATATAAGTACAATGTAAAAGCATGTATGTACACAATAAGTCCATTGTATCAAATAATTAATTTCAATGCACGTACATAGTACCTATAGCCACTTAACATAAAGTGGGACCCTTGTCTATGTAGTGTACTTCAAATCATAAAAGCACATTTAAAAAAAAAATATGTATAGTTGTGGATAATATAATATTAATGTACACATAAGTGTACTTAAAGAGAGTACACTTTTACGACTGTATTTCTAAATACACCAAGGCACACTCTTGGTGCCTTGTATTAACTTTGTATTAATGCTAAATTAAAAGTTTTATTTTTAAGTACATTTTAAATCATTGGGTTTTAATAATCGTTTGCCATGCTCTACAAAAGTAAACTTATTCAATGTGTTAAGTACTTTAAGTTACTTTTTTTTAACTGTAGTTTATTCGCCATGGCGGCATGACCAAGTATTGCGATGTTTGGCTTTAGCATTGGAAGGCAAGCGTAACATGACCAATAAGTTGCCGCCTGTTCTAGCAAAACATTACACGCAGAAGACAATATTCCTCCGCCCAGGCGAGCAACCACCAAGAAAAGGTGCTAACACCAATTCTCGCTCAGGACAACTGGAAGCTGCTAGGGACTGGAAGATGCTGGCTGATCTTGATCAACGGCTTATTTTTCCACCTGAGATTGCCACCACTAACCTACGACCAGATATTGTTTTGTGGTCTGGATCAGCACGCATTGTTCAACTGATAGAGTTAACAGTGCCATGGGAGGATGCAGTAGATGAGGCATATGAGAAGAAGAAACTGCGGTATGCTCATCTGGCCACTGAAGCAGAACAGCGAGGATGGAGAGTCCAGGTTTATCCAGTGGAAGTGGGTTGTTGAGGATTTGTGGCACACTCTACAACCCGGTTCCTCAGAGACGTCGGATTCAGTGGCCAAGAGTTGCGTCGCACAGTAAAGAACTTATCTGAAGCAGCAGAAAGGAGCAGCAACTGGCTGTGGTTGAGACGGAAAGATTCTAGCTGGCTGTGTACAGGCCGCCATGCTACGGTTTCGTAGAATTCTTGAAAACTTAAAGAGTCTGTTGGTTTATTTGTATAGGTTGTATAGTATTTACAGTCATTACGTTCCTGTGTATATTGCGTGAATGACGGGTGGTTGGGCAGATATTGTGTTTTGCGGTAGGTGGTATGCCATACGGAACCGTTGCCACTGAAACTGCATATTAACGCACCCGTGGGGCTCGACACCCTTAGTCAAACGGGTTGGCGCGTATGGTTGGGTTGCGGAGAGATTGTGAGATTGTGGTTAGGTCTCAGCAGCAAGAGGGAAGTAGAGGTCAGTAAGCTGGGCTGAGTTGGGTGGGGGACGAGGGGGGTGACTCTGGGACGCCAGAGTCACTGTCGAGCCCTCTTGAGGTGTCGTGGGCTAGTCGACGAAACACTGAGGACGGAAGGTGCCCACTTGAAGACCCTAGAGATGTTCCCTACTCCGCTCAATCCAGAGGGTTGTTATGGGGGGACCGCACTGTGGTTGCAGCCGTTGTGTGTGCTGACGCGCAATACACTGCAGCTATTAACACCAGACAGAAGGAGATTCACGTCACCAGATGGAAAGAAGCGTAAATGGATGGAGAAGCATAGGTTACTGTAAAGCTACGTCTTAGTTGGTGATTATCTTGGCGAAAGTCGAGTACAAATCAGCATGAAGTTTTAACACCTACTCTTGTGTAATGGAAATCGTTATTCAATGGTACATAAATGTAATGGATGTAGGCCAGTAAAAGCTGCGTGTGTAAACCTCACTCCCTAGGCTTCAAGAAGCATGCTAGCAACTGATGCTAGCGGCACCGGTCTTTAACATCCTTGTTAGTGCCCTCAGTATCCCGCTCGGATCGGCTCGAGCAGGACAGGTTACTTGGTGCCGTGTCCAGTTAAAAAATAAGTGCAACTTTAAACTATAATACATTTCAATTTCATTTCAGTTAACATTGCACTTAAATATAATATTTCTGTAATGTGTTCTTTTAAAAGTATGCTAAAGTGTACCTTTTTTTTACAAAGAACCCGCAAATAACTGTAAAAGTATTGATTTAAACAAATGTACAGCTCAATAATCCACATGCTTTTACAGAAGCTTTCATTTACATGTTAGCAAATTAAAAGATTCACATTTCCGCTTTTTAATCCTGAAAAATACATTGTAAGTAACCTCAACCTTTTTTTGTGAAACTATTTTTTGTAGTGGGCTATACAGCTGTAGAATGAGCTAAGCTTGTATCGAACCCAGAATATTCCTTAAATGTAATTGTCATTTAGAGTGAAAACAAGCACATCCCCTCGTCTTCACCACATTAAAAGCCAAGTGTAAATGCATCCATTATGACTGGATCACTGAAGCTGTTTCCTGCCTGTTTGACAAAAGCGGCGGCGATACCACATTGCTGGAAGATCAGAAACACTCTTGGCTTTAAAACGTAACGACAGGCAATGAGAAACTAATGAATAATTTACAAAACCGCAGACTTACAACTGATATGATGCGACAGTTCATTCAAATGCATGTCAAGGCAAGCCTCTTCCTCTTAACCTCCAATCGGAAGAGGAGATCCCGCTTGTTGAAGGAGCAAAGGCTAAATGCAAGAACACGAATCCCAAATGCATAGCTATGCTACGCTAATGGCATTGAGCAGTGTGAACTTGAGATCACTGGCAGATGTTTCCAGTAGTACAGCGTGCGAGCTGAGAGACTGTCAAGGTAATGAGTATTGATTGGGATTTGTCACGGTGGAGCTCTGGGAGGCAAATGTGGGCTTGATCAGGAGGGTTAGCGGAACCGGGAAACGGTCAGACGACAGATTCTCATACTCATCTGAGCTTTTCAGCATAAATCTCTGCAATAAGTGTGTGCGTTCTGGAGATAAAACCCTGGCAAAGGAAATGGACTCACTGTATTTAAGTGGTCTTGTGCCACTATCGGCTAAGCAATATTGTTTTTGGGTCATTTTTATGTTCAAAACTACTAAACACATCATGTGTTCCATTAGATGAGCGCAAAAGCTTGTCAGAAAGTAGCCAAAAATGGCATATAGCTCACACACACACACATACATAAAAAGTATAAAAAATTTCCCTTGCATGTTAAAATACATCTTAATCAGTATGTTTTAAAATGCTTGTACATTTATTTTTCCAATGTATTTTAAAGTTTTATGAATTATTCCTTTATTAATGTAATTTATGATATTTTTTAAAACTTTGACTTGTCAAATAATTGGATCTTGTAGAATCAGTTCTGGTTTTATGTTTTCTTTTACATGTTATTTAATGTTTAGTCACATGATTTTGTTTAGTTATTTATTTATTCTAAGAAATTGATAATGCCAAACTAGAATTTTATTATTTAACTGAGGCTTCTTTCTTAAGTATGATATCTGGGCAGTTGTACCACCCTGACTTTTTTTTTTTTTTTTTTTACTTTTTAATATAAAAAATGTTTTTTAAATCAGAAAATTAAAACAAAGGTCATCATAGAATATGTGTATTCAAGTATCTGCATATATAATAGCATTTTAATGTATTTTTGAACGAATAAAGTTGGTTTGTGCATGTCTAAGTGGATGGTCCTTTTCCAGAACAAGCTATACTTTGTACTTTTGTGAGACCAACAGTGGGTTGGATTTTCATCTGTTTTGGTGGAGAATGCGGGCGGGCTAACTAGTAAACATGGGAGAGAAGGTACATGCCTGAGAAATGGTTGGCCTGCCAGCTGGTTGGGTAATGACAAGAAATGTTGGCAAGCAAACAAGGTATTCCTCCCTAAGGGAGACAACAGATGTGTTTAATTCATCACCTGGATCGCTGAGATGCAAGTGATGTCAAGTGGAACCGCAGCGGTTCCAGTTTGTATTAATAGGGACCAAAAGAGAGGAAGAGAAACAGATAGAAGAGATGGTCAGAGTTTTTATATATATATAACTTTTTTGAGCAAGCTAGACTGTTGACAAGTTTTTAGCTAGATACGTTCTTCAAAAAATGTATTTGGCCTTACAGTTATTTTCTATACTTTTTCCCTGAAATAATATATTTTAATATATAATATTGTATACAAATTAATATATCAAATGCAATCATTTTAAATATTAATTTAACGAAATAATTAACAACTTACGACTGAATGTCAACGGTTTGCTTTAGGATACTAATATTATGTTAATAAATAATAAAGTCAACTTTATTATTGCTACTAAGTTCACTTATCTGTAAACCTGAAAATAATCTATAGCTGATTAAAGGGTTAGTTAAATCCTGTCATTAATTACTCTTAATTACTTAATTACTCAGTATGTCAGTGAGCCTCCGTCTTTTCTTTAATCGTCTTATTTTACATTAACATATATGCATTATGACCAAAGATCCATCATTATTTCCAACTTCCAAGCAATATGTGTTTTTGTTAATCCTGTGGACATGTAGTTGTGAATGTGGTCTCCCACACTGCTGATCCACGCACATCACGATCCACGAGCCAATACACATTGGCGTGCGAGATTTGCATCTCACACTCCGCCCCGCAGCGCGGGTATAAATACGGAAGTGGATGCACGCACCATTTGCCTTTCGCTTCGGAGCCGAGCTTCATGTCTGGATCTGAAGAGTGTTGTTGTACAACGAGCGAGTGTGTCGGCGCTTCTTTGGGAAGTCTCTCCTGGTGTCGGTGGTTACAGCGCGAGTGCAGCGGTGATCGCGAGCTTCAAGCTCTCAACTGCTGTTTTCACAGCAACCAAATTTCTGTTTGTGTTTGTTTGTCTGACGGTCGGTTGAGGGCGAGAAAGTGAGTGCTTCACTGGCACAGGGTGCACCATTCCTGTGTCAGTGTTGCCGCGGTCATTCCCCTGTGTGCTCCGGCACTGGTGAGAGGTTTTCACTTCCTAAAAGAGCAACACGGGTGCGTTTGCGTCTTTTTCAAGATGTCATTCCGCCCGTGCGTTTCTGGGTGCGGTCGTTCCCTGTCTCTCTCTGATGGTCACAATTGTTGTATCACGTGTTTGGGCTTACAGCACGCTGAGGCAGCTTTTGTGGACAGCTCATGTTTTCACTGTGGGAACATGACTGTCGCAGTGTTGAGGGCGAGACTCGCCTTCGTCCGCGGAGAGCGAGTCCCCATTGCCATGCCCCACCCCCGGGTGCTGCATGGGATGGGTGACCGGAGGGTAGTGTTGGATGTCCCGCCCGGTAACCATTCCCTGTGGGCTCCTCACCCCTCCCTTCCACTGCTACCATTGGAGCCTCCGGTGTTATCTGCTGGTCCATCTGTAATGGGTGGGCCAGCGGTTCCACTCGGGGCTCCCCTGGGGGACAGGATGTCGATTGCAGCATCGGAGGGTGAGCTGATGTCTGGAGATGACGACTCGGCTGCGTTGTCTCCCTCCGGGAGTTCAATGTTGCCCGAGCCGGATCCAGAATTATCAGCTATGCTGAAACGGGCCGCCGAGGCTGTCGGGCTCGAGTGGAACCCTCCACCGTGTCCTGTTCAGTCTCGGTTGGATGATTGGTATCTCGGGGCGGGCCGTGCTGGTTCTCAGCCCGCCGCCCCAGTGCCCTTCTTTCCCGAAGTGCATGAAGAGCTTACTTGGTCGTGGACGGCACCTTTTACTGCTGAAAACGACTTGAGTAGTTCTTCCTCCCTCACTACCCTTGTCGGAGGAGCGGTGAAGGGTTATGAGGCTGTCCCTCCAGTGGAGCGGTCTGTTGCGACTCTTTTATGTCCAACGGCCGCTGCATCCTGGGTGGGGGATCCTTGTTTCCCCTCGCGGGCCTGTGAGTTCGCGTCAGGATTGGCGGTCAGAGCTTACAGAGCTTGCGGGCAAGCCGCTTCCTCTTTGCATGCCTTGGCGTTGTTGCAGGTCTACCAGGCCAAGGCACTCAGGGACATGCACGAGGGTAGTTTGGACCGGGCGCTCGTGAGTGAGCTCCGCACCGCCACTGACCTCGCCCTCCGGGGTACGGGTGTCGCGGCGTGTGCGGTCGGTCTAGCGATGTCCACTTTGGTGGTCCAGGAACGCCATCGTTGGCTCAGCCTGGTTGAGATGGCGGATGCGGACAAGGTTCGGTTCCTGGACTCCCCAATTTCCCAGGTTGGGTTGTTCGGCGACGTGGCGGAGAGCTGCGCCCAACAGTTCTCTGCCACCCAGGTTCGGACGGAGGCTCCCCGACACACCCTATCCCGGCGGCCCGCTGTTGCCTCCACCCTGCCGCCGGAGATAGTCCCTCCGCCCGTTCGTCGCCGAGGGCGCCCCCCTGCCGCTGCCTCCGGTTCCGCGGGGTCTCCGCAACAGCCTTCACCCAGGCCCCAGCGTAGAACCAGCAGCAGGCAGGCCGCCCGGTCTGTCTCAGTCACCGCCCAGCCAGGGGGCGAGTGTCAGAAACGTTCCTGAGACAGGCCACCCAGGGATGGGGGGACTAGCTCTTCAGATGGTTACCGTTCCACCATTGGTTCTCCGGAGTCCAGTGGTACCCCAATTGTCAGAAGAGCGAATTTCTCCGTCCCTGGGTCCCAAGAGGGCGAGGCTGGCGGCTTGCGACCCTGTGGAACAGCCTTGCTCCCCCCAGCCCCCTCTTGTTCGCCAGCCCGCAACACGAGGCGGTCGAGGACCCGGTCATCCGCCTTCTCTTCCGTCCTCTGTTGCCCCGTGGAGACAGGTAAGTGCAGCACGGCTCACTCAGACCCCGCTTCGGGCCGCCCAACGGCCTTCCGAGCCGGGTCCCTGCCCTCCACCGCGCTGCCCCACCCCGGGTATGCCTGTGTTACCCTTGGTCCCCCTGGTTCGGTTCGTCGAGGCCTGGAAAGTGCTCTCCGACCCGTCCGGCTGGCTCCTCCGTACCATCAGGCTCGGCTACACGATTCAGTTCCGCCGGAGTCCGCCCAGGTACAGTGGCATTCGCCACACTTCAGTGTCGAGCGAATCTGCTCCTGTCATGCGCGCGGAGATCGCGGTCCTGCTGGCGAAGGACGCGATAGAGCCGGTGTCGGTAGCCGATATGAAGGCCGGCTTTTACAGCCCGTACTTCATTATACCCAAGAAAGGGGGTGGGTTACGACCAATCCTGGACCTGCGAGTCCTGAATCGGGCCCTTCACAAGCTCCCATTCAGAATGCTGACGCAGAAACGCATCTTCCAATGTGTCCGTCCCCAGGATTGGTTTGCAGCGATCGACCTGAAGGACGCGTACTTTCATGTCTCCATCCTGCCGCGACACAGGCCATTCCTGCGTTTCGCGTTCGAGGGTCAGGCGTATCAGTACAAAGTCTTACCCTTCGGGCTGGCCCTGTCACCCCGTGTCTTTACGAAAGTTACGGAGGCAGCCCTCGCTCCCATGAGAGAGCAGGGCGTTCGCGTTCTCAACTATCTCGACGACTGGCTGATACTAGCGCAGTCTCGGGAGCTGTTATGCGAACACAGGGATTTGCTGCTCCAGCACATCAGCCAGCTGGGTCTTCAGGTCAACTGGGAGAAGAGCAAACTCGCCCCTGTGCAGAGGATCTCTTTTCTCGGTTTGGAGCTGGACTCGGTCCAACACACGGCGCGCCTCACAGAGGATCGCGCCCGGTCGGTGCTGAACTGCCTGAATTTTATCAAGAGCAGAACAGTGGTTTTTCTGAAACAGTTTCAGAGGCTCCTGGGGCATATGGCAGCCGCAGCCGCAGTTACGCCGCTCGGCCTGCTTCATATGAGACCACTCCAGCACTGGCTTCGCGACCGAGTCCCGAGGTGGGCGTGGCGGAGAGGCACGCTCCCTGTGAGAATCACCGCGGCCTGCCTCCAAACCTTCAGCCCGTGGTCGGACCTTTCGTTTCTCCGGGCCAGTGTGTCCCTAGAACAAGTGTCCAGGCATGCTGTGGTCTTCACAGACGCCTCCAACACTGGCTGGGGGGCCACGTACAACGGGCATGCAGTAGCTGGCACCTGGACGGGGTCCCACCTGCATTGGCACATCAACTGCCTCGAGTTGTTAGCAGTACTCCTTGCTTTGAGACGCCTCAGGACGACGCTGCTCGGCAGGCACGTACTGGTCCGGACGGACAGCACTGCGGCCGTTGCGTACATCAACCACCAAGGTGGTCTACGTTCCCGCCGCATGTCACAACTCGCCCGCCACCTCCTCCTATGGGGTCAGAAGCATCTGAGGTCGCTTCGTGCCGTTCACATCCCTGGCCTGCTCAATCGTGCCGCCGACGAGCTCTCACGACAGATTGTGGCCTCGGGAGAATGGCGGCTCCATCCCCAGGCGGTCCAGCTAATATGGGACCACTTCGGGGCCGCACAGATAGATCTGTTTGCCTCTCCGGACTCGTCCCATTGCCAGTTGTTTTATTCCCTCGAAACGGATGCACTGGCTCACAGCTGGCCCCGGGGCCTCCGCAAGTATGCGTTTCCCCCAGTGAGCCTTATTACACAACTACTGTGCAAAGTCAGGGAGGAAGAGGAGCAGGTTTTGCTAGTTGCCCCATATTGGCCCAACCGAACCTGGTTCCCCGAACTTTTTCTCCTCTCGACAGCTCCTCCCTGGCCTATTCCTCTGAGAGAGGACCTACTCTCTCAGGGACGGGGCACCATATGGCACCCGCGTCCAGACTATTGGAGACTCCATGTGTGGTCCCTGGACGGGACGCGGAGGTTTTAGGTAGTCTACCACAGGCAGTCGTAGATACCATCACGTCAGCGAGAGCCCCCTCTACGAGGCTTGCTTACTCCCTGAAGTGGAAACTGTTCGTTGAGTGGTGTGCTTCTCAAGGAGAAGACCCCCGAAGGTGTTCGGTCATTTCCGTGCTTTCTTTCCTGCAAGAGGCTTTGGAGCGTCGGCTGTCCCCCTCCACCCTCAAAGTGTATGTCGCCGCTATTGCCGCACATCACGATGCAGTAGACGGGAAATCCCTGGGGAAGCATGACTTGATCGTCAGGTTCCTGAGGGGAGCGAGGAGGTTGAATCCGCCTCGCCCCCCCTCTATACCCTCTTGGGACTTATCTCTGGTGCTAACCGCACTGCAGAGACCGCCCTTCGAGCCTTTGCAGGTAGCAGAGTTAAAAATTCTGTCCCAAAAGACAGTTCTCCTACTTGCTTTGGCCTCCATCAAGAGGGTAGGGGACCTGCACGCATTTTCGGTCAGCGAATCGTGCCTGGAATTCGGGCCGGCTAACTCTCACGTTATCCTGAGACCCCGGCCTGGATATGTGCCCAAGGTTCCTACCACCCCCTTTCGGGACCAGGTGGTGAACCTGCAAGCGCTGCCCCCGGAGGAGGCAGACCCAGCCCTGGCTTTTCTCTGCCCCGTTCGCGCCCTGCGCTTGTACGTGGACAGAACGCAAAGCTTTAGGACCTCAGAGCAGCTCTTCATCTGTTATGGAGGACAGCGGAAGGGAAAGGCTGTCTCCAAGCAGAGGTTGGCCCACTGGATAGTGGATGCCATCATCTTGGCGTATGAGTCCCAAGGTGAACCCTGTCCCCCCGGACTGCGAGCTCACTCCACAAGGAGTGTTGCCGCTTCTTGGGCGTTGGCGCAGGGTGCCTCGCTAACAGACGTCTGTAGAGCTGCGGGCTGGGCGACACCTAATACGTTTGCTAGATTCTATAGCCTACGTGTCGAGCCGGTTGCTTCCCGTGTGCTCTCTTCTCATAGAAGCCAGTAACACCGTGAGCCCCGGTTCAGTGTCGGCTTGCTGCGCCATTCCCCTCTTACGGACCGGATACGTGCGCCATTTCGCTCCGGTGGAATTCCCTTGTCCGGAACCTGTTGAGCTCCTCCGTACCCCCCCCAACGTCGGACGTGGCGGAACGTCGGGTGTTAGGCCTACCACTCGTATGCAGTGTGGAACCTGTGTTAGGCTGGGTCCATATGTTGCGGTCCCTACGGCGACCCCATATGTGTATTCTTCCACGATACGGCTCCCCAAGGTGAGCCCGTGTCTTTCCCTTGGCAGAGTCCTGCCGTCACTGTAAATTGGTGTGTCTCCCCCCTCTCTAGGCTGGAGCCACCCCAGTGACATTCCATATGTTATACTGCCCGGCTCTCCGCCCAGTTCATATGTGTATTTCCCCCCCCCTTTCGGGTTGGTTGGGCTCCGCAGCGTCCCTTCCTTCCAATGTTGGGCACGCTTTCCCAGTGTTACCAAGTCTAACTGAGTGGGTCTTGTGGAACAGCAGCGACTTCCTGGCCTAAGCCCTGTCCTTTTCCGCTAGAACGTCGGGAGGATCAGAAGGCTTTTGTCTAGGCACTGGAAGGTGGCAGCGTTAGTGGCGTGTTCAATGGTTGATCCCATTTCAGTCGCGTCGACTACGTCCGACGTTATCGACTGAAAGGGAACGTCCTGGTTGCGTATGCAACCCACCGTTCCCTGAAGGAGGGAACGGAGGACGTAGTCCCCTTGCCACTACCGCTGGACCACCGCTGACTCCGAGTTACGCTCGGCTCCTCAGCGAAAAGCAAATGGTGCGTGCATCCACTTCCGTATTTATACCCGCGCTGCGGGGCGGAGTGTGAGATGCAAATCTCGCACGCCAATGTGTATTGGCTCGTTCAATAATACTCGAAGACGATAGGCTCCCTAGCGTGATCCCATTTCAGTCGCGTCGACTACGTCCTCCGTTCCCTCCTTCAGGGAACGGTGGGTTGCATACGCAACCAGGACGTTTTGTTTGCAAGTGGCGTGCATACAGTAACCTGTTTAGATGCAATAGTGTGTTTCAACAGGGTGTAATTAAGTTAGCAAAGCCATAAATATTTATGCTGTGCATTTCATTGTGATATTAAACTTGCATACACAAACAGGAATGTGCAGTCCAACCACAGGAAAGTGATAAGACAACTAAATAGATCACTTAATAGGCAATATGTTATTAAATGCTGTAGAAATGCTGTGGATGGCATGATTAATGTTCTCCATGGCTTTATCACATATTTAGTGAACTATCCATTGTGCATATATTTAGTGCGTATATTGTATGTATAATAATGCAATCATGTAAATTCTGGTATGTGAATGTACCTCTGTTAACATATAATAAGATTTTAAGATATAATGCAATTGTATAAAATTCTTTGTGCCTTCACAAAATATGTTTCTTTTTTCCGAACCAGATTTTGGCAGACCACTCATGAGGCTTTTTCAAAGAACAATGCAGTGATTTTGTGAGGAATAAAAAGAGAAATATGTAAATAAATGAATAAGCTTGCACTATTGGAACTTTTGTCTCTCTTTGAAGCGACTGTGAGAAACAAAGCCTAATGGAAATTTGAGGCTGTCTTTCAGTCGACGGTCTTCTCTAAATTTTACAAAAGAGACAGAAAGACCCTGTTTGTGAACTCTGTTAACTGTTTGTGAAAACCATTTGAGTTGCAGTTCTTGTTGTAAATCCCTCTATTCTTGTTGTATTTTTAAAATTTATTTGAAAACACTTTTATCTTCCCGCCTTGACGACTTCTCTTGATCTAACACGAGATTGATTATTCTTTCCACATCAGGGTCAAACTGCCTGGATGTGTGTTGTTTCTTATTTAGCAGCTCCAGCAGTGTGCCGCATTATCAAAAACATTGCAAATCAAATAGAAACAATACTGTAGCCTAAATATTTGAATTGTGAATTGGATAATTGGTAGTATTGATCTAATGTCCCAATTATAAAAAATAAAATAAAATAAATAAGAATGACATCCTATGGACAATAACAGTAGTTTGGTTGTGAAAGATTTTTCATGTTTATTTTTAAAAACAAAAATAAAGGTTGTGGTGAGGAATTTACAATGGAAGTGAATCCATTTCTGGAGCATTTAAAAGCAAAAATTTTAAGCTTTTACTTTTATAAGCAAGATTAATTGATTAATGATTAATTATTATTATTATTATTATTATTATTAATTCATTAGACTTGTGTATTAATTGAGCTGTAAAGTAGTTACATTTCAAATGAATATTAATTTGACAAATGGCCTTAGCTGCTTACCACGTACCTTTAAGTGGTGTATCCTCGGGGAGACACCCTCTAGTAACGTTTCCTTCGTGGCGCTGTGAGGCGTCAGACCAAGATACTAGGAGTATGGCTGCTTCTAAAACATTATTGTCAAGAGTTTCCCTTCAATATGTCTGTGATGTGGCAGGATGTTGCTTCGCCGCACACATTAGTGAGGTTTTTGGCCTTGACTCTGGCTCCACTCCAGGGGCGAAGGTGCTTTCGTCTTGGTGTGCGCAGAGATTTCACACGGACAGGCACTTGTTTACTATGGCATCGTGGGTATAGTGTTCCCACAGCGTCTCGGTGCAGCTCGAGTTCCCTTGCAAGGGAACGTCTCAGGTTACAACTGTAACCCTGGTTCCCTGAAGAGGGAACGAGACGCTGCGTTGAGACGCTGTGGGAATACTATACCCACAACGCGTGATTGCATCATGAAGCACCTATGAAATCAGTCCAATGGCGTGACAGAACGTCATGTGACGTCATAGACCAGGAAGCTATAAAGCACCCCTGAAAACAGACTGCGCTAGCTTCTGAAAAGCCAAAGCAAGTCGATCACAGGCATGCAGGGAGCATGGCAGGGCAAAGCAGCGCCTCGTTCCCTCTTCAGGGAACCAGCATTACAGTCGTAACCTGAGACGTTCCCTTTCTCGAGCTGCGTCGAGATGCTGTGGGAACACTATATATATATATATATATATATATATATATATATATATATATATATATATATATATATATATATATATATATGTATTTGCTTGTGGACAAACAACAATAAATATACAGAGACATAATCACACAGAGCGCTTGCTGAAGGCACAGAAGCTAGCATGGTCTGTTTTCAGGGGTGCTTTATAGCTTCCTGCTCTATGACGTCACATGACGTTCCGTCACACCATTGGACTGATGTCGTAGGTGCTTCATGATGCAATCACGCAGGCCTTCCCCTTGAAAGGGAACTGGCTCTTTTCACCTGCATTGTAAAGGCCTCCCTAATAACCTTTTTTTTTTTTAAGTTGGGACATAACGGATCATTTTGTGGTAAAATTATGCGATAAATGCTGTCAGTTGAATCTAACTTGAACTCTGAATATTCCTTTTAGGTGAGAAATGCATGTTTAAATCTGAACAGTCCTGTCTGAAAAACTATTTTCAGATACTTGTCTCAACAAGTCCGAAGAATTGTTAATAGCAGATTGGATTATATCTATTCAAAAGTGGATTTATATTTAGTCAATTTAGATCTCAAGAAAAATGAATGGATAATACAGTATAACGGTACAAATAGTCCCTTTACACTTTATTATTGTAACAGTTTAAATCCTTTATTGAGTCTTTGACTCTTTTACCAGTAGCAAGTGGCAACTTTTTCAACCTGGCATGCTGTTACATCCCAACAGCTCTTACAGATTTTCTAGCTTGTGAAATTACCCACATGGCAACCAATCAAGACTCAAACATAACAATGGCGGTGATTCATTTCAATAGTATCTAGGTGCCAAAACGGTTGTGCATCATCTCACCTGAACTCCTCCGTAACTGAAACATTGAGGAAATGAAATCATTTGAGCACACTAACAAACATATTAAGTAAATAAGCTCTATATCCGTGTTGTAGGGAAATGGTTAGTTCATCCAAAAATTAAAATTATCCCATAATTGACTTATCCTCAAGCCATTCAAGGTGTATATGACTTTATTCTTTCAGTCAAACACAATCGGAGTTATATTTAAAACATAGCCTGGCTCTTCCAAGCTTTATAATGGTATTCGCTAGATTTTGAAGCACAACCAAGTGTATCCATCCATCATAAAAGTATGACTTTAAGTGGGTTAATATAGTACTTAAGTGGGTTAAGTGGGTTAATAAAGTCCATCAAGACTTGGTCCAATTGCTCCAGAGTACATGAAAACACGAGACCAAATCGAGTCTTGAGTACTACAATGCATTGTTACACACAAAAAACGAAACAAGGAAATTAAAATTAATATTAAATCAACAAATCCCCAAACTTAATCACTTAAATAGCATGGGGATGTAAAAAAAGCTTTATCTCAGTGATGAAGTTGAGAATAGATTATTTGAGTTTGAGTGAAAGCCAAGACATGACTAGGGTGATTCTGTGTTACTGTAATACAAATGCTCCATGATAACATGAGACCAAATTTGCCTTTCTAGCTAATGCAGTTTGGTCTGGTTCATTTGTTGTTAGCTCCAGACACTGGGAGTCTAAACGTTGAGAATCTGTGCTAGTAACAAAAATATTGAATGTTCAGCCCCAGGTAAGGCTTTTTGATATTTGCTCTGGTATTGGAAACACGAACTAGCAGTATGTCTTGCAGACCACCACCAAGCAGTAGACCGTAGGCGTTTTGAGCGATACAGTGCAGATTTCTTTCACGGCAGAGGACACGTAGGGTAAAATGTATTTGTAGCAACACAACAGTCTCAATCGTTGTGTTTAGAAAATAAAATCAAGATCTATCTAATAGAAAAGAGCACATTGAATGAGCTTGAGCTCTCCGTTAGCTAGTATCACCACACACAGGTAGACGGGCCTCAGGGCTTCAGAATTCAGGATCTTGTCAAAAGATTAGCCAGTGTCTGTGATCACAGAGAGTACAGGAAATTTCCCTAACCCTGAACCACCATACGTTGTATTGCTTTGTAGTCATTTCATGCTCAAATAAATAACTCCAAATGTGGGGCAGTGCCCCACAATCCTTTCTCCCTCATCCTCCCCACATCCTCTGTTTTCCGTCTCCGTGTGGATGAGCACAAGCACTGTCTTTTTTGGGGGTGGGGTGAGGGATTACGTTAAGCCTAAACTCGGAGAGACCAGGCCTTATCTTGCCGGCAGCAGCTCAGCGTACCAGAGAGGGTGAAAGATAGAGAGAAAGAGAGAGGGGGGTTTGGAAGAGACAGTTTCAGGCAAAAAGAAAAAGCCAGTAACCATGGCTAACGGAAATACACAATATACCCATTCACTTCACACTTCTCCCTTCGGCAGATTTGCTCATCTTTGTGTTTCAGCACAGATGTACTGCCTGTTTTCTTAGATATTTGAGCAGTTTTAGATCTGAGTAGAATAGATCCTTCTTTTAATAGTATGGAGTTCAGTTTGGGTAGACATCATATTTAATTTGATGTTTGAGAAATAATGAAAACATGTCTTTTCAAAGGCAGTACACACTAATAGAGGGACTTTTCTTTAGCAAGAGTGACATCGACCCTAACATTCTCTTGGAGACTCTATTGTTAAGAAAAGCATTACATCATTGCTACTGTCTAACACAAACAAAAGGTTCAATCAACCCTTTACCTGCGACTGTCCTTCCTCCAATCGATTCTACCAACTGCCAAATCTTCTATTATGTCTATATTATTCATAATTATGACCCACCCTCTTCCGAACTATTTCCTGGTGAAAATCATCCCAGTGGCTTGCCTAGACAATAGGAGGACAGCAGCAGGAACAAGGCCCCACTATATCAGGCTGCCACCCCATTCACCTGGCCTAATTACCTTGGCCCTTTGAGGGCTGCAATCCTGGGAGAGGCCCGGGCCCCTGGGGTCCTCAAGGAACTCAGATTTCCACACTGCCCTTACACAAGTAACTGCTTTTCGAGCAACTCCTAAAAACAGCACAGCGTACCTTAATGCATCTCAATGAATCCAACACAATCACTTTTGAGACTTGTTAGCCGCTAGCAAGTGGTCATGTATTTCTTACTATATGTAAGAGGTCTTATCCAGTCCAGAAACAAGTGATTTATGATTTCATGAACTTGTTAAAAATAACATCTCACAGGGAGGTCAGTTCAATGTGACAGAGTGTACAGTTACAGGATTGTTAGTATTTGTTGTTAAGCCTCATTAACTTCAATGTTGCTTAAAGCTCAACTATGAACTCTATAAAATATGAGCCGTGATTTATGGGGTACTAACTGCGGCAAAAAATAAGCCACAATCATCAAACATTGGGAGGCTTAAAAATAGATTTTTTTTTTTTCAATGACTCGGCCGAACATGGGGGTTGGGAAGTATTAACCATAGGAGCTTTATGCCGGGCTTTTTTTCTTGGAGAACCAACAGCCTCCGAAAAAAATGCTTACAAAAGCCCAGACCCCTCTGTCAAACAATACAACTCCTCCAAAGAGTGAGTTACTCTGAGTAAAATAAATAGGACAAGTTTTAACAGCTCATTTCTCAATTTTTTTTGCTGTACCAGAAAACGGCAGGTTCTAATCGAGTGTATCCACATTGTCCTAGAAAGTGCTGTGTGAAAGCTCACCTTTACCAAAAATTCCCAGTCCAAGATGTCAGTTTGTGTAGTAACAGTAAATCAGCAAGGACTAGTACACTGGAATATGGTTATCTGAAGTGTTTCTTTAAAGAAACATTCTAACTTTCAATGTAAACTAATTTTAATTGTTTGTGATATAAACAATGTGAACCTTCTACTAGACTCTTTTAGCAAAAGAAAGTTGTATGGGTTTTGAACAACATAATGATGAATAAATGATGACAGAATTTCCATGTTTGGGTGAGCTATTGCTTGGGGTAAAACAGGGAGGTGGCATGAGCACCATGAAAGATGGACAAGACAATGGCTCTTTCTTCAACTATCCTGATCCTATCAGCTCATTCCTGAGCGTACAGATGAAAGCATGTCCATAATTGGAGGCAGGAGGGGGGGCTGGCGGGCGTACTGAAAGCAAAGAAAAGAGAAAGTAAGAGAAGGAGTGGAACATAAATGGCTTTAATTCCTTTAAATAAGGCAGATGAAAACAGTCCAGACTCTCCCATCCATTCCGCCAAAGTATGACTTGACTGACATCAGTGACACTAGACTCCTACGCTAATAACCTCTCATTGTGTGGGGGTCTTTGTCCCGATTATAATGCTGCTTTGGTGAAACTCTTCCTGGTCGTAACTTTGAGACATCACATCAGTCAATTATAGAAGCAGTAACCTTTTTCAAAGTAATTACAATCAAAGCGGTTGCTAGTCAATACTCTCTCCAGACTGTGGAGGTCAGGAGAGCTCGATCATGGTCCAAAATAAAACTGTGGCTAAAATAAAAAATGTAAGGCTTGTTAACCTTAGAGCAAACCCCGTATCATGTGTTAAGCGGCAAAGTCAATTTGGCCAAATGCTAACATTAGATGACTTGAGGTCCCTGTCGTTCACCTGCCTATGGGAGTCCCTGGCCAGTCTCCTAAGGCTTAAGAGATCCCTGGAAGCCTGAGGCCCCAGGACACTGGTAAAATATATAATCCATCCCATAATTCAACAATGCTTAAGTACCAATTTGGCTATTGGGTAAAATTATCCAATAGTGTCAGGGTTAGAACCAGTTCAAAATTTACAAGAACCGGGGATTCAATAAGAGACATGCATTTCGATTCCATTTAATGATTCTGGTTTTCGCATTTTAATGTGATTTTAACCATTCAAGCGAAAGAAAACCTGTGCACTGTTTAGTCGCCTCTCATACTGAATAGTGAGTTCTCTTCCAGTCTTTTTGCAATTGAACAGACAAATACACACAAAAATAAGTCAAAATATCCTTGTGAACACAGCTGGTTATGTCTTAAATGAGCGTAAACAGTTAACAAAGAAAATGCATGTGTAATAATATATTGGATCCGTGCAGCTCTTAAAATGATAGCAGCCTAATATTGCTGCTGCCTTCTCTACAATAACATTAATCAAAAAAAAAAAAAAGACTATATTGTATTTATGAAGTGCAGTGTTATTTTACAGAGTTTACGTGTCTTAAATAATGACAGGAATTTACACTAGTTAGTCTAGTTGTTTTTGTAATGACATTTTTAAATCATAGGAAAAACTTCCATGTGTAAGTGTTCTTTAGCCTGTTGATTTGTGTTCATGGTATTCAGCTACATTGAAATGTTTTGCAATACGACTTAGAATAAATGTGAATGATATATACTTGTTTTTTTTTTTTTTTACCTTATTGGAATCCCAATTAGGAATCGATAAGAATCAAAATAGTTCAAATTCAAACGATACCCAAACTTAATAGTGTTAAACATCCTAGTTTGTAAATTTGCAAGTTATTACATTTGGATTAAATAACCAATCCCATGCAGAAAATAAAATAATAAGATATAGATATGTGTAAAGTTTTGATTTCATGTCAACTATTTGTATTGCTGGAGAAATGTTTACTGTCAAAAAGATAGATTTTCTTCTTAAAAATCTTCAAGGAAGAAAATAGGAACAATTTAATATTTCCTTTGTAAAACTACAGTCTCTCCATCTTGTAGCTTTTCCCCTGATGCTCATGTCAAACTCCTAACCAAAGACACAATCTCTTACAAGATCCAAACTCCTGCGGGGGAAGATGCACATATATCCTATTTTCTTCCTCTGGAGTCCAAAAAGTGAATGTCCTATATTATCCTCTGAAATTTCAAGGAGGAATACAAACAGTTATCTCCTTCTCTAATCTCCAAAATTCAGTTTCTTGTTTCCTAGTCCTGGTTTCATAAAACTGTGCAATAAAAGGGCTTTTAACCCCAGTTCCAAGTGCTACACCTGGCTCTGACTGAGCTATAAATCTAAAAGAGTTGGTGCATCAAAGAAGCCATGAGAATACGGCTAGCTTAAATGCCGCATAGCAAAGCGAGGGAGAGAGGGAGTTTAGAAAGTACTGCCAGGTTGAAAATGAAGGATCTTTTACACTGACATTCAGCTTGAGTGGTTGTGGACGTATCACATGTCTTGTCTTCAAATGTTACATTGTGCCCAGTAGAGAGATCTTCATTGTCTTGCTACAAACATTTACTAGATAACAGGTGTGTCAGCTCTATCTCTATATGTTTGCCTTTTTCTAGATCCAGTTTGCTAGTTTATTAAAATTATAGTGTGTTGTGGGGGGTTGCCAAGGTGTTGCTATGCAGTTACTATGGTGTTATTAATGTTTTATTGGATTGTTATTTGGCTGCTAGGGTGTTTTGGATGGGTGCAAATGCAGGTTTTGTAGGTTTTAATGTCGGTTTTTGGATTTGGATTTTGGTTTTTGGTTATTAGGGAATTGTTAGGTGGTTTCTATGTGGTTGCTAAGGCATTGCTATGCAGTTACAAGGATGTTCTTATTTTTGTTAGTGAATCAGTTGCTAGAGTTTTCTGGGCAGTTGCTTGGGCATTGTTAAAGTCTTCAAGGTGTAGTTTGGGAATTGTAAGGTGGTCTCTAATATTTTGCTAGGAGGTTGCTGAAGCATTGCTATGTGAATGTCATGGCATTACTTTGCATTTTGGCTTTTTATGCATTTTAATGCTAGACAGTTCAGGGGTGCATTCCCCAAAAACATCATTAGCCAAACATGGTCGCAAGTTATGTAGTTATCAGCATAGTTCAATGAGTCTGTGTTTCCTGAAAACATAGTTCTAACAAACATTCGCAAACAGCATCGCAAAGTTGTGTGGTTGGAACGACAGCTCCCAAACTGTGGTTAGATGCAAAGTTTCTTGTTTGCATGATATTTGGACTCAATAAATCCTTATTTTGAGCCAAACAAGCAAGCTGACATTCAGTGCAATCTATACATTTTATTTAGAATACATACAAATGTCATTTACGTCTTTTAGTCTGTCAAGAGATTTAAAGCGTTCTTTTTGAAGAGTGCGCATTAGCGAACGTGCTGTACTATGTAAGAACGAGCCTATGATTGAATCTGGAAATTAAACAAAATAACTGAAAAAAGAGAAATAGCCCGCAGATGCCATGTTCGTAACTTTTAGCAAAACATTAATTCGATCTCAAACAGATTAATTAAAATAAGTTATTACTCCAACACCTGCATGACATCATTAACCAACGTGGTTGAACGACCAATTTGCGACAATATGGTTTCGGGAAATATCTGCAACGATGCATCGTACTATGGTAGTTAAGCAACGAGTTACGTCGTTGTTCGGGAAATGCACCGCTGGATGGTTGCTATGGCACTACAGCTATGTGTTTTGCTTGATTTTGTGGGCATTAATATGATCTTGTGGCCAGTTGTTAAGGCATTGGGCACTTAGGTAGTTGCTAGGGTGTTGCTTAGCGACTGCTTGGTGGAAGGGCCATCAAGTCAAGCTTTTAATGCATTTTTCCATGTTTTGTTGTCTGCCAGGAGAAATGTACAAGCCTGTACACTTGAAAAGTAATAGCACACTTCAAAGTTTTAACACATCATTTGAGATATCATTCATGCCCATTGCAACAGTGCAGTTTAAACTTAAGGTTAGGTGTCACTAAACCCCATGAGCAATAGCAATCCTTGCCTAAGTACTGCTAATTAATAGAAGGAAAGGCTCACATAGGGTAATGGAAGTGTACATAGAAAAAAAACATAAATAATTGACAAGTTTCATGTTCATTTCCTGTTATCTCCTATAATCAAATCCCATTGCAAACATAGACATAATTTGATTCGCAGCTACAGAATCCTTACAGTGTCGGAGCAAGACAGACTGTGATAATTATTCTGAGACTCCTTCACCTGTGACAGGCAGCTTAAGAGGGCCCCAGATATCCGCAAAGCAATCGCCTTGAATTGCTCACTGCCTCTCAGTTACCATAACGGCTGCCTCGCTACAATCTGGCCCCTAATCCCCAGCCCTGTTCGCTTCAGAGACCTCTGACAGTTGCAGCTGATGCCTTGGCAAGAGGCTTCATTTCCATCCCTGCAAATAACTAGCAAACACCCTCCATACAAATGAACTCCTTTTTCACAGGCGTAGGAATCCAACCCGCCCCCTTCCACCAAAAAACGAACATTTCTTGTTCACTCAAGGGTGAAAATTAAACTCCTATTGTACACTACTTATTACAAATTGTATAAGCCCCTTCAATCTTCTGAGTAAGTCAGGTGCCAGTGACTACATTTGCATTTTCTCAAGTGATGGAGATTGGTAAGACTTTTTAGGAAATTGTCAAAAGTCCATCAGGCATTTTTAGAATGCATCCATTACGGGTCATTTTAAATGTTGGCTATACGAAAGTGCTTAGATGATTTACGGCACCAAAGATCATATTTATGGGGGAATGTCTTGAAGATGTCTCTCGAGGGTTGGGAAGTATCTTCTTTGAATGTCACGGTCTCCATTGGAACGTTCAACAGTCTCAGCAAGTATAAGCCCTTTGGGACACATTCAATGGTAGTGAAAGGAGTACTGGGATATAGATTTTTCCATCTAAATCCACATACTGACAATCACTGCAATCAAGCATATTGAGAGAAGTTCAAGTGAGCCCACAAGTTCAAGGACACCTGATCTTGATGTGTGGTGACGGTAGCCATGCTGATAATACAGCAGCACCAAGTACATAATACTTCAGCCGGCGGTCAGTGCGGAAATATTAACCAGGAACTCTCGCAGGCAGACAACAAGTGATTGAATGTCAACTGCGATCCAAGAGAACCTCCGAAAGTAGGACAGATGAAACCCAAAGCCTGCCTAAAAGACAACGCTGCTTGTTAGTTTAGGAAAAAAATACGATCACATAAAATTAGAGCACCACTGCTACTCTAAGTCATACTTTTTTTCCCTCTGCTATTCTTGGAGAAGGTTCCAGGAAGCACTGAGTTTCATCCTGAACAAGCCCCTTTTTGTGTTCACGGTGCCCTGAATTCCAATAAAGGTCAATGGGAGAACGAGCCAGATATACCGGAGTCTAGCTCCTCTGTTTTTTTTGCTTTTAACAGTCACAAAGAGGCTCTACGGTTTCAGACGGTGAGTATGATTGGTTGATTTGATATGATGTAATGTTAGCTGTGCTTGTTAATCAAACGTATTGTTCAGCTTCTATTGCCTTGGCCTCAACCCAGATTGATTATTTTATTGAACGCACACATATTCAGAGTTCTGATGGCATATGAATTAGAGCAGCGCACAGAGAGATTTCTCCACAACTGAGCGTACATGTGAGTGCTTTAGGTGTCTGCAAACCTAAGCCACCGTGAGTGTGGGCACATGAGCTCTAAAGGTGATGGACACTTCTTTTTAAGCTGGGCGAAAAGGCTCCTTAATGAACCTCCTTCATCCAACTGAAATTTCAAACAGCCTTGAACTGCACAAAAGGCTGCCTGGCAACCTCTCCTCCAGCCAACCGCCATGTGGCAGAGTAGAGACAACACTCCCCTCTCTTTTTCGCTCCCACCAACCCTCATCCACCCCCATCTACCGCTGCCTTTCCGAGCCGTACAACACTTGTGCACTGAGAGCTTTGGTGTAGTGCACTTAATCTACTGTCTACTCTCCAGCTCGCCAACACATTCAGCCCTCTCTTTCTTTCACCGTGGATTCGGCGAATGTGTGCGGTGTACTCGACAAAACTCGATCGCTCCCATTATATAATCAATGCACCAGTCTACACTGCGAGCATGATAATATCAGCAGACAGACGCCCGGTTTTGATGCACTACGCAAACTTTCTAGCGACTTTTTTTTTTTGTGTGACTGATATTAAATTATTTTGTTTGTGCAACATCACTGTGTGATTGCTGTGAATTTTATTAATCATGTATGTAACCCGAAAATTCACAAATATAAAAAAAAAATTCTGCAATATGTTTTGCATTGATTGGTCCTTTCATCTGAGATTTATTGACTTCATGAGTTAAGGTGTCTTTGATCATGTGAAATAAAAGATTTCACATTTAGTTTGCCTTGTTTTAATTAAAGGGGAGTTCGTATCTGTTTGTCTGTCTGTCTATCTGAATATATATCTATAGTATATCTGAATATGTACATATCTGGATATCTATCTATCTATCTATCTATCTATCTATCTATCTATCTATCTATCTATCTATCTATCTATCTATCTATCTATCTATCTATCTATCTATCTATCTATCATCAACCTGTCTGTCTGTCTATCTTTCTCTTTCTGTAAGGCCTGTATAACATTCAAACTTCAATGCTTTTTAAAACATATGAACCTTTCAGATAAGCTTTTGTCTTGACAAATATTCTCTTTTTCTAGTTTTCATTGTGTTGTTGCCGGTGTCCTGTCTTGACCTCACAGTTTTTTCTAAGCCGTGACTAAGCATTCATAAGTGACATGTCGCCTCAACATTTTGGTAATAGATGACCTGAAGCGACGCTTGCTCCAGTGAAGACACTGTGTTTCGTTTATGTTGTTTCTAAGCAGGTGTATAAATCAAGCCTGTCTGGCTCCACTAAGCGCCAGCTCTCCATCTAACCCTGTTCACCAATTTGATATCATAACATTGGCATGCAGAAATAGCTTGTTTCCTCCGCTCGTCTGTACGCCCTAACGATTCAATTACAATTATATTCACCACATTAGCAGATTAGCATACAAGCTGACCCCTGGAGTTTGGCCAAAACAGAGCCGCTTGCCTGTTTCCTTTCGCAGGTGTTCTTCCACTGGTTCACACACTGCGTAAAGTGCACCCAGTGATTAATAACACAGGCCCCATCAACCAGCACCATCCATATTTAATTTTGATTTACTGCAAATGAGAAAATATTTCAAAGATCTTGCTGAGAAATGAGCGCAAGCAGAGACGGTACATTTCATCCAGCTGTAGCACCAGTGATATGTGTGGGAGGAGTGTGTGTGAGTGTGTGTAATTGTACGCCAGGCAGATTACTCAATATGCTACAGAGAGGTCTGGTTTATGTCCTTATGTCTTTTATCTCTCGCTAGCGCTGCTTTCTCTACATACTGTATGAATATGTGCATTTTTTCCCAGGTCATCTATCAGGCTGCTGTGAATATGTGAGAACAGAGATGATGTTGAACATGACACCAGAGCGTGCCAATTCGTTTAAGAGTTGGAAATGTGCAAGATATGAAATGTGAAGTATAAATAGTTGGTTGATGGTCCAGCCAAAGGATAAACATTATCACGGCATAGATTAAATGCATTTTTATAAGCTTATCAAACAAATAGAATTCTCTGATGGATTTGTTACAACACAAACTGCAGCCTGCAATACATTCAGTGTTGTGGCACATGCTTTTTGGCACCTATTATTTAAAAAAAACAAAGTATTGATACACAGAATAACTGACATATCTTATTTAATAATAATTGTGTAATATCTGAATTAAAATACATTGATTGTTGATTTCATTATTGACTGTCAAACAATTATGTATATGTGTGTGTGTGTGTGTGTGTGTGTGTGTGTGTGTGTGTGTGTGTGTGTGTGTGTGTGTGTGTGTGTGTGTGTGTGTGTGTGTGTGTGTGTGTGTGTGTGTGTGTGTGTGTGTGTGTCTATGCATGAGTGTATGTTTGTATGCATGTATGCATTTTAAATTTATTTGTTGAAATATTAGAAAAAAAAGCTGTTTTACTCAGTTAATTATTTACTTAAGTTAGTTCATCAAGTTAATTCATTATATTATTTCTCAAAAAAACAACAAAACAGGAAATAAAGGACTTCTGTAAACTAACCACTGTGTGGCAAGGTCTAAAACTATTATTATTATCATTATGCAAAGTATTATATTACTTTTTTTTACTACTATTACTACTATATTAAATAGTCTTAAAGTGTGCAGAATATATATATTATAAATATGCAGTTAGTCTTGGCTTCCCTATGGTAAAAGACCAAGAATGTTTGATAATATTTATGATTCATAAATTATTTGTAATAAATCATATTTAATCTAAAAAAAAAAACATGTTTTAAAAATAAGGTAAAAAATAATAAAGTATTTTTTAAGTGTGAATATTTACCATAAATGTTGGCACAAGCAAGAGTTTCCATAGAAATAATGCTGTCCTGAAAAAGCAAATTAAAGAAAACGGACGCAGAAATGTCAAGCGCAAATTGTGTTGTGACATGCTTTTTTGGCGTTAAATAATGGCACAAATACCAGTAAATTGATTTTTTTTTAAAACTGTCCATGTCGTTATCACACATTTTTCACTGTGTCTCTTTAGTAAATCCTAGAAATATTTGTTTTTTAATGACAAAAGAGGATTTGTGCTGTTGCATGCTCTAAGTTATCATGTCCCTAGATGTAATTTATGGATAAAAAATATATATATAAAAAAAATATATATATATATATATATATATATAAATCAATTTGAACACAAAGTTTACATTTCTATTTGTGCAAAGGTTTTTATTTTTATCATCTTGGACATCCTCTTCCCATTTACCATTGACCCATACTCAACTAAAAAGTCTAATAACCCATGACATGAACAGAATTTCATACCAAGACGAAGCTCAGGCCCATGCGAATGTTTTCACACAGAACCGTGCTTTAGGCCAGCAATCCGTCACTGATAACTTGCGTCAGAAGTGTTTAGCACAGCTCGAGTTATGGAATGTATTCGAGGGTCAGACAGAGTGGACGTTCGAGGCTATCAGTGTCTTTGAGTGTGGGGCCGTTTTCCACCGAACCGCCGCTTTGTTAGTACAGTTTGTCAAAGGGTGTGAGACACTGTGTCTCTGAGAGAGAGCCAGCCGTCTGGACACACTCAACCACACAACGATTTCTGAAGAGCACGGAGAAAAGCGGGGCTTTGACCTTGTTATCCATCTAGGAGGGACACTTCATTTATGGGCCCAGGAATACACAGACATTTCGAGAGGGTGACATTGTCTGACATTGAATGACTTGAAGTCAGTCAAGTAAGAAACTAATCCAATGGATGTGCACGTCCTTTGAAAACCTCGCCATTTGGTGCGGTTCAGACGCGGTGAATAAAACATGAAGCTCCTTATTTTCCTGTTCTCGTCTGTTTTCGTATTGAGCTGTAAATGACTGTAATTAAGCAATTAAGAAGCCTGAGATTAATTAGAAGACAATCTATTTTCATTTTTCCAAAGGAACCGTATAGCACAATGTGCGGAGATTCCCAAAGTGCGCTCCTGATAAAAACTAATGAATGAGAGCAATTTATCGGGGGAAGTGGCGGAGGAAACGGGGAAATACGATTGTTTGAAAACGCTTCTCTTCCTCCAATCATATCCGTTGAATTTTCATTAAAACATAATTAACCTGATTTTACTCATAACTAATGGCGTCGCTAGTTTCACAATGGTAACAAAGAAATTCAAGCTCGCTATTCAAAGTGGAAATGTCACGGTTTCATAAAAGCTGTGTGTGTTTTTGTGTGTGCGGGTGTACACTCTCTTTGTTTATTGAAGTTTTTTGTTTAATGCATTTAAAATGATTTCATTGGAGTTTTTGTATATTGCTAATAATACAAAAAATAAATCAGTGATGTTGCAAGGGTGTTATCGCCCACACTCAAATCTCTATGATATTTTGTTCTTTAAATATGGCTCACGTCCATCTTTCATTGGAAGTCTATGGGATTCCAAGTAAAAATTGTAAGTCTGATTGCGTGCAAAAGTAATGGCACATTGCACATTTCTCCTCAACAAGCCGTGTGATTTGAGGTATGATTCATAAACAAATGGTGCGGGACGAGTTACATGCCTAAGTATGAGCAATATGTGATGCTTGTCTTCACACTTCACTCTCCTTCCTTAATGCAAAATAACAACAGTCAATAGTTTATGGTATAGTGATTCTAATGACAATTGTAAAAGCAATTTTTAGGGGAGACCAAAAAAAAAAAGAAAAAGGAAAAGCATGGGGAAGGCATGTCACGGCAAATTCATATTTTGAGGAGCAGGTTTTTCATTCTGTCCGGACTGTAAGTTATGTGGCTATTTTTATAGTTTGAAGGAAATTGTCACAACTCCCTTCCTGAATCTGATATTATGGAATTGCATTATAAACAAGGATATTCTTTTATAACTAAGGATATTCCGTAACTTCTCCTATCCCATATTTCCCATCAGTTCTGTCAATATACAATTACCTTGAGTTTTTTTTTTTCAGACAAAGCAAAATAGAACAAGACAAGACAAAAACACAAAGCAAAGTGCATAAAAAAGCCGTATCAATTAGATGGAAAAAACAGTATTTGTGGCAGGTTGTGATATCACCATATAGAAAGGTTCATGAATATTAATTGGGTGGATAATGTTACCTGATTAATATTCATGAGCTAAACCTTCACCTTGGCACTGTTTATGAATTGATGATCGGTGCAGATGTGCTTGACTTGCTTGGCCTTCTAGACCAGTCCTGGTGTTTTGACATTAAGATTCAGTTTCAAGACAGTTTTATGGCTCAGACATTTTTAAGTTAACCTTTTAATAAAGTAAATGTAGATCAAACCTGCATACCAGCAATGTGTGAACAATGAAATATCTACCATTTTGACATCAAGAGCAAGGTTATTTTCGTAAACGAAAACTAAGACTAAAAATATTGGTCAAAAACATTTCCGTAAGCTGAAATAAAATAGAAATTTCAAAACTTTCAGAAATGTCAAAACTTTCAGAAATTTCCTTGATCAAGAGATCAGGGTTATTAGAGTTGACTAAAACCATTAAAAATAAATAAATAATATATATATATTATTACTTGAAATAAAATAGATGTGAATTAAAATATATAAAAAAGTAGTTTATTTCAGCTAGTTGCCAAGGACACATTTCTAATATTCATTTAGTTTAATTGGATGTAGCCTTACTAAAATAACAATCTAAAACTGAAATAAAAATGAATAAAAACACAACAAAATTACAAAAATTTTAAAGAAAATGGAATATCTAAAAATAAAAACTAATTCAAACTAAATGAAAAATAGTATCTTGATGATACTGAAATAACACTAAGTAAATATATTTTCATGATTTATCACAACTTTGTATCTTTTTTTTTTTCAAATTAATGTGGTTCAGATAACATAATATTTTGAGTTAATATATACTAAACCAATCTCCATTGTATTAACTCAAATTTGTAATTTCAATGAACTCCAACCAGGTAACTTACTTTTTTTTAAGTTAAACCAACAATAACGTTTTACAGTAACAGTGTTATGCTCAATTCATGAGCGTTAATACACATTCAACTTGAACTTCATTCATACTCCTGCTGAATTTAAACTTTGATAATCACAGGTATATTTCAATGTATTTTTGTTAGCGCCCTATTTTACAGTCTTGTTTCGCATGTACACACTGTATACTCATAATTACAATAACTTGGTAAAAACTAAGCACTAACCCTGAACCTGCACCTAAACATAACCTAAACCCATATTTGCTTGCTTTTACCTTATATCACCAGTACTTTCTTAGGCAAGCACACTGTAGTACACATACTGTAAAATAAAGAATAACCCTATCTTTAATATTAGCCATCAATCTACCATGGAACCACCAAAATACTTTTTTGTAAAGCTAATTTGTTTGTAATTTGTATATAAACAAATACATAAATATAAAAGGTTAACAAAAATAACAGTATTTATTCGACTGCACTTAAATGCTCAAGTACAGCATGTGAGCAAACATTGTCAATAACCTCACTTCCACTGAAAGTATTGAAAATCGTAACTCTATACGGAGCGTAAAAGCAGCAGAAATGTGGGCCCGCTGGTCATTTCTTTGGCCTGACAGGTTCTGACATGATCTGGCTACTGAGCACAGGCTTTAATGAATTTCCCCTCAGCGTAAAACTGAAGGGGTGGAAACTTCTGGAACAAAACTGAGGCCTGGAAGTGAAGATCTGGGCTTTGTCCAGCAGGCTATAGGAGAGGCCATGTTGGACTAGCCAAACTCCCAGGTGACAAGCTAGCATGACAAGCTCTCCGCGGTACGCTAATGAAAAGTCTGAGACATTTTGTTATTCTGTGCCCCGGGATGTGTGCATAGTGTAATTTGGAGACAGCCGAGAGGTCAGGACATTGTGTTTGAGTGTCAGCTCAAGTTAATGCGGCGTAATGGTCGTTTGAACCGAGCGGCGTATCCTGTGGTTTCATAGAAAGTCGGTTTGGAGTGGCAGCTAATTATGCGGTGCGTATGAGTCATATGTTTGATTCGCATCCAGCTCGCCAAAACCATCCTGTTGATATCACAACATCAAAACACCAGCGAGCCTCCCACGGTTTTGCTGTCGGCCCCACCGGTTCAGTCATTGTGTTGTAAGCAAGCCTGAGCAAATATATAAAGTGGGCTTAGGGTTTCCAGCTGAGCTAACGAAGATCCCAACGGATTCCACGACTGAATAGTGATTAAAACAGTGTTTCTCATAAGCTGTCGTCAACTTTCCCCTGTTGTGAACAGTGTGACCACCAATAACCAAGTGTACACTCTCTCAGCCGCTTTCAGTGGTTTAGTCTCCCCGAGTGACTTTCTTTAACGTCTTCCCAAGGCTATATTGAATTATGTGTGTGTCAGATCTATAAGCCACACCATATTTCCTTTTCACTGTGAGACCCCAGAGTTGGGTATCAGATTCCCTGCATACTGGCATTTAATGCATCCGTTTGCCCCAGCCTCGTCCTGTGTGCAGTCCACCATCCCGATTCCCTGGACTATGAACGACGTAAATTGAGTGTCAGATGTTTTCACTTCCACTCTTTGTTTTATCAGCAGGGCATACTGATGTCCACACTACAATCAATCAAGCAGTTAATGCTGGGAAAGGAATCTTACAGCCATTTCTAAACAGAGCAGCGCCTTCCCCTGAGGCGGAGATAAAGAATGACTGTTTATCTATCTGTCTTTCTGAATAACAGTTCTATCTCTGTCTATCTATCTATTCCATCCATCCATCCATCCATCCATCCATCCATCCATATATCTATCTATCTATCCATCCAACTATCTATCTATCTATCCATCCATCCATCCATCCATCCATCCATCCATCCATCCATCCATCCATCCATCCATCCATCCATCCATCCATCCATCCATCCATCCATCCATCCATCCAACTATCTATCTATCTATCTATCTATCCATCCAACTATCTATATATCTATCTATCTATCTATCTATCTATCTATCTATCTATCTATCTATCTATCTATCTATCTATCTATCTATCTATCTATCTATATATCTATCTATCTATCTATCCATCCAACTATCCATCCAACTATCTATCTATCTATCTATCTATCTATCTATCTATCTATCTATCTATCTATCTATCTATCTATCTATCTATCTATCTATCTATCTATCTATCTATCTATCTATCTATCTATCTAACTATCACTCCATCCATCCATCCATCTGTCTGTCATTTCTTTAAGACTGCAATTCTTTAATTCCCCTATAATGTAAAAAAATTAATGGTCAAATATGTACTATTGTGTTAACATTTTATTGACTAAAAATGCGTTAGAACACGTTCATCTCGAAGACGAGTTCGTTCAGAATCAGCTACAAATAGCAGATCGGCTGACTCGATTTCCTTCTCATTCATTCTCTCGTCACAGTGCATTTCCCTGTTGAAGCCGAGCGTCCGCTGACTTCAGTGGCGCTGCTTTGAACAGTTTATTTCAGTGCTTCGAAACTAGATGGTCATTGGATAAATCTGCGATTATGTCCCGGCGGGGCTAAACTCCCGGCTTCTGCGTGATGATTGGAGGGTCTGTTGTGAATGGAGGAATGGGTGGGGCTAGACTCCGGGTTTCTGCGTGATGATTGGAGGGTCTGTTGTGAATGGAGGAGTTGGGGCTAGACTCCGGGTTTCTGCGTGATGATTGGAGGGTCTTTTGTGAATGGAGGAATGGGTGGGGCTAGACTCCGGGTTTCTGCGTGATGATTGGAGGATGTGTTGTGAATGGAGGAATGGGTGGGGCTAGACTCCGGGTTTCTGCGTGATAATTGGAGGGTCTGTTGTGAATGGAGGAGTGGGTGGGGCTAGACTCCGGGTTTCTGCGTGATGATTGGAGGGTCTGTTGTGAATGGAGGAGTGGGTGGGGCTAGACTCCGGGCTTCTGCGTGATGATTGGAGGGTCTGTTGTGAATGGAGGAGTGGCTGGGGCTGGACTCCGGGCTTCTGCAAGATGATTGGAGGGTCTGTAGAAAGACTGCATCTCTTTTTGATTGCCAGCGATTTTGTACAATAAAAAGTCGCTGACGCTGAAGCTATTCGAGCTCAGTCCCATCGCGGATTTTGCAGGGGTTAGTCGAAAGACAAACTTCTGCAACATATTTGCTTGGTGAAATTGCTAGCCAATTTTCATCATACATTTCACACAATTATACACCACATTCATTGTTTCAGTTGAACCTAATTCCCATATATATATATATATATATATATATATATATATATATATATATATATATATATATATATATATATATCTTTTGCTTGTCTCAGTCAGTGTCTATTTATCTTCCTACATGTCTATCTCCTCTATCTATAACTCCCTGTCTGCCTATTTATATTTATATGTATATCTTTCTAACTCTCTGTTTGTCTGTCTGACTATCTATTTATCTGTCCATCTGTTAGTATCTGTCTATATATGTATATCTTTTACTCTCTAACAGTCTGTCTATAAAGTATCTCTTTGAGAGTCTGTCTGTATCTATCTGTCTATGTGTCTGTCTGAAAGTGTTGAAACAAAAATTCAAAATCCATGTTATTTCACTCTCATGTTACTTGTCCATTAGACTGGAGGAGGTTCTCTCTTCAAAAGCTCAAATAAGTGGTGTGCATTTTCCCTCCATCACCCTTGTACGCCTCATAGATTTCTGTTTGAGTCATCAGCGCTTAAAGACCAGCGAAAATCGGGACTATTTTATAAATGAGGCAATTATAAGTGAGGCCTGCACTGAGATCAGACTCAGTATCGGCATGCCAATGATACCGAGAGAAACTAGGGGATGAAAGAATGGCCCTGTGAATCATACAGTCGATTCTGTTCCCTACAGTTTCTCACATCGAAGCCTTTAACACTGGCCTCCTTTGGTAATTGATTAAGTATAGGAGCCAAGTTTGATTCTGATGAAACCAAACTCGTACCTCACCTGATGCAAAATAATGATAGAGAGGATGTGTGTGTAAATAGTCTTAAACAACACATACTCCCAGAGCAACGGGTAGGGGTGGGGGGGGGGGGGGGGGGATAGCCCAGTCCTTTGTGCACTTATAACAGTTTTTTACAGTCGCTAGGACACATTTCTCAATACTTAGGTCACTTTTTCAAAACTCTTCACACAGTTCTCCAAACCAACTTTCAGCTCGGCACAGCAGTTCATTTCACTTTCAAAATGCACTAAAACTACCAAATCACTTCATACATGTCTCAAATCAACATATTCTTCCAGAAAACTAGCAAAGTGTTTGTCACAACAAACACACTTTGTCACCCACAAAACAATGACCTAAAAAACACTAACAACAGGTAGCATTATACAATGTTTTCTTCTGTAAAACAAGCACACCTCTCTACTGTTTAGAATTCACTGCAATATATTTTACTGGAATGAATCATACATGATGCAGTGTGCTTCAATATATTTTATCTCTTTTTTTTTTTTTGCACTGACTAATTACAAAATACAAGAATTTGTACACACCATTCACCGATACAGATACAATAGGAATCAGCTGTGGTTGGTCCAATTGTCCAATTGTTTTTATAGCATTTCATTTTTAGATTCGAAATATATTTCATTACAATATTACTGTAGAAATGTAGCAAATTGCTGTCATATTCAGTTTTGTATTATGTTATTGTTTTGAACATTAGTTTAACAGTTTTGAAAACAGTATGTAAGCATGTGCAAATTGGCCTGTAAGTACACAGAGTTTTGGTGGTTGTTGTGTCGAAGTGAGAAAACAATTAATGTAATTTGAAAGATGTAGTCATTGAATGCATTTTGTGCCAAAGCAATGATAAATGATCCACAGTTTAGCCCTCATATACTTCTGTTGTGCTCACTGTGTGGAGAGTTTTAAAAAAGTGACCTAAGTATTGAGAAATGTGTCCTAGCGACTGTAAAAAACTGTAATAGACCTCCTCAACACAACAAGGAGTTTAATACCAATATTTCAGAGTTCTTATCAACTGTGATTGATTCCTAGCTCTGATATCTTATTAATTGTGGGTGATTTTAATATTCATGTTTGTTATCCCAAAAGCCAATTTTTAGATCTTGTGGATTCTTACACAATCTGCACTGGGACTACTCCTAGGCATAACCACACAGTGGATTTAGTGTTATCTGGTGTTTTTGGGTGTCCTGCAGAGTTATAGGCCATTTGGAAACCGTTTACATGCTATTAATCCCTTTACTGTCAGTCAGTTTGTGGATGCATATAATCTTGCAGACATTTCTAGTTCTGCAGTGTCACATATTGTATTGTTGATATGGGTATACTGAAGCAATGATTTCCTGGTTTAATACATCATATAATAAAATCTTAAATCTGTGTGCACCATCTAAAATAGTAACAACTAAAGCTAGATACCAGCCATGGCTTAATGAAATCACCAGGGCATTTAGACAAAAATGGAGGAGAGCAGAGAGGCAGTGGAAAAAAAGATAAACTTCAAGTGATTTATGAGACTGTTAAAGATTGTTTGATCAATTATCAACAGGCAGTTAAGGCAGCAAAAGTGCAATATTTTTCTAGCTTAATTATAAGCATCCTCATGCTTCGAAAATTGTATTTAGTACTGGATCTGAATTGCAACATTTACTGAAAGATTAAGACAATTAGAGCTAGTGTCGATTCTACTGATCTTTACTCTCTAGAATTTACTTCCTCTCTCTCTCTCTCTCTCTCTCTCTCTCTCTCTCTCTCTCTCTCTCTCTCTCTCTCTCTCTTCTCTCTCTGATATAGTTCAGCATTTGAGAGCAACTAATTGCTCATTACATGTCATTCCCTCTCGTCCTCTTATCCAGGTTCTGGATGTCGCGGACCCACGAATGTTATGTATCATAAAGCAGTTTAGCAAATGGAATAGTCCCATCTTGTCTAAAGTAAAAGTGAACATGATTTATTGCTTGCTGTTGACTCAGGAAGTTAGTTGCTCTGCTTCTCCTTGATCTTACAGCAGCATTTGGTACAAGTGGAAATGAAACTCTTTTAGAGTGTTTAAGGGTGTGTTTACAATTGGCACGTTTGGTTGGATAAAAGCGAACTCGGGTGTGATTGCTCTATTAGTGCGAGTCATTTGAATAAGTGTGAACGCTGCCATCCGAACCCTGGTGCGCACCATCAAGAGGACAGAGACTCATGAAAAGATGTGTCTCGATCCGCTTTCAAAAGGAACTCTGGTGCGGTTCGAATGATATATGAATGCAACACGGACCAAAGACATGTAAATGACCTAAAAACGAGATATAATGTGTTTGCTGCCAAAAAAGCTAATTTTTTTTTTTTCATCTGTCCATAAAGCCTGTCTCATTTGAAGTTCCAGTCGTGTCTGTTACTTTTCAAACGTTCTATGGTCAGATGTTTTTTTTGGAGTTTTTGGCAGCAAACACTTAATATGGGGGTTGGTTCATACAGGGATAAAAAAGTCCCCCACGTGTAAAATGAAATACTCTGCTGTATCTTTAATGCCGTGGGCCTAATTTTCTACCAGAGGTCCTGGACATCTTGTTCAGATACATGGCATCATGGATTCGATCAAATACCAACAGATAAAAAATCAAAACCTGACAGCCTGTGCTAGAAATCTTATAACGGGCCATGTTTGGATCTTCCAACAGGACAGGGATCCAAAAACAAAACAAAAATGTGTCAATGAGCACAAAACCAAGCATCTGCAATGGCCGTCCCAGTCCCTGAACCCTATAGAAGATGAGTGCTGAACTGAAGAGGAGAAGCACAACATGGATCAGTGAATCTGCAGGATCTGGAGAGATCCTGTATGGAGGAACGGTCTCTGATCTCAGGTCAGGTGTTCTCCAAACTCATCAGGCATTATAGGAGAAACTCAGAGCTGTTATCTTGGCAAAAGGAGGTTGCAAAAAGTATTTAATAAAAGGGGGAAAATAATTGTTCCCAATGTGTTTTGGATAAAAAAAATGTATTTCATAATGTGATTTCCCCCTCACTTTCAATTATTTTACTTCAATAAAAGGTTTGATTTTTGCATTTTTTTTTAATTAAATATCAAAAGGATAAACAATGCAGATGTACTTTTTACATCCATCTTTGATCATATTTACAAAGGGGGGAAATAATTCTGACCAGCACTGTATATCCAGGTAACATTATCATAAAAGCCTGAATTAAAAATAGAGAGATTTTATTTTTGTCATATAGTATACTTTTTTAGCCCTTGAACAAATGTTATTCATGAAAGCCTTCATTGGCTTCCTCAGGTGATTTAATTAATGACACAGAAGAAATCAACATGATATAAAAATATATATGTGACTGTTTATTTTAGGATTAGAGGCTTTAAATTTAATATAGCACCTGTAAGGGTATAGGGTTTAACTTGGGATTTAAATTGGGTCCATGATAAGAAGGATTCTTGATTGGTTCTTGATGTTACTGACTCTCTTAGCTTGCCTTGCCTTAAAGCTTTCCTCTTTATAGCTTTACACTAGTGTTTCCCAAATGCGGATTGACAAGATTGTGAAAAAAAATAGGATCATCCGTAAAATTATACTGTACATATTACATTTTAATGTGCTACATGGCCTTACTTAATAATCCTGTCAGGTTTTCATCTTATTGGTTCTATAAGATGAAAGTAATATCAAGCAACAAGGCAAACATGGTATTATCTCATCGTTCATATAAAAAAAAGACATTATTCTTTTGGTTTCATAGTATTTTAATTACACAACTAAGTCTCTCCTAATCAGGTGCACATCAGGAGTCTGCTATCCCCCACCACGGTTAATCAAACACCGACCGCTAACTTGTCTTTAACCAGATGCCAACTACCAGTGCCGGAAAACGCAAACTTTCCGTTATCGTCTCCGTGTAAAACGTCTCAGGTTACTACTGTAACCATAGTTCCCTGAGAAAGGGAACGAGACGATGCGTCACTTGACGCTTTGGGAACGCCCCCAGCGTGCATGCGTCTGAGCATCAATGTCAACTAGTCCAATGGAAAGAATGAGCGTCACGGGCGGGTGACGTCATGACCAGGAAGGGATAAAGGCTCACCCGGTGAAACGCGGCATTAGCTTCAAAAAGTCGAAGCAAGCCGATCACAGGGAAGCAGGAAGTATGGCAGGGTGACGCATCGTCTCGTTCCCTTTCTCAGGGAACTATGGTTACAGTAGTAACCTGAGACGTTCCCTTTCGAGGGAACTCGCGATGCGTCACTTGACGCTTTGGGAACGAGAATACCCAAAACGCCAGAATTCCAAGTACCTGAGTGTCAGTCTGTTGGAACTAAGCACTAAGCACCTGAGAACCTGGGGCAGCATCCAGGTCCAAACTGTAAAACCTGACGAATGTGAGCGGTGAGGACCAGCCTGCCGCATCACAAACGTCTTGGAGGGAAACCCCAAATAACAAGGCTTTAGAGGCCGCCATACCCCTCGTTGAGTGAGCTCTGACCACCAAGGGACACGGATGGTCAGAGTACTCGTATGCAAGTGAAATAGCCTCGACTATCCACTTGCTAACCGTCTGTTTAGAAGCAGGAAGACCCTTCTTAGGTGATCCAAAGCAAATAAATAACTGGTCGGACTTCCTCATAGAAGATGTCCGATGAACATAAGTATCCAGTGCTCGCACTGGACACAAGAGGTTCAGCCTTTCCTGGTCCGCAGATGTAAAAGGAGGAGGACAGAAAGCCTGCAGCACGATAGGCCTCGGAATCAAGGTCGGCACCTTAGGGACGTATCCCTGTTTTGGATATAAGAATGCCTTGACCATCCCCGGTGCAAACTCAAGGCAAGTGGGGGAAACCGAAAGGGCCTGAAGGTCTCCAACTCTCTTAAGGGACGAAATAGCTAGCAGAAAGATAGTCTTAAGGGTAAGAAATTTCTCTGAAACCGAATCTAAGGGCTCGAATGGAGCCCTAGACAGGCCTTCTAGTACTAATGCCAAATCCCAAGCTGGCACCCTAGTGCGAGTTGCAGGCCTCAGCCTCAGTGTGCCATGAAGGAAACGTGTAATCAGGGGGTCTCGACCCAACGATGTACCCCCAACCAGGGCGTGGTAAGCCGCAATGGCCGCCACGTAAACCTTAAGTGTGGAAGGACATAAACCTGACGTAAAGCGCTCCTGCAAGAACTCGAGTACTGTGTTCACAGAACAGTTAACCGGATCCCACTGATGTCGGTGACACCATACAGAAAAAACTTTCCATTTCAGCGCATATAGTTTCCTAGTAGCTGGAGCTCTGGAGCTTAGGATGGTCTCAGCAGCCTCAGCTGAGAGACCACTCTCTATGAGTTGGGCCCCCTCAGAGGCCAAACCCACAGGTTCCAAATCTCTGGCCGAGGGTGAAATATTGTGCCCCCGGCCTGAGACAGAAGGTCTCTCCTGATCGGGATCTCCAAGGGAGGACCGTCTAAGAGATGGATCAGGTCCGCAAACCAGATCCGACTCGGCCAGCGTGGTGCTACAAGCAGTAGGCTTATTCCGTACTGGCGGACTCGTTCCAGAACTCCTGGGAGCAGAGCAACAGGGGGAAATGCGTACAGACGTAGCCTCGGCCACGTCTGCACCATAGCATCCAGCCCCAGGGGGGCTGGGTGAGTAAGGGAGAACCAAAGTGGACAGTGCGTCGTGTGCTGAGACGCAAACAGATCCACCTCTGCTTGGCCGTAAAACTCCCAAATTTTCTCCACCGCCTCGGGGTGGAGTCTCCAGTCCCCTGGCCTCAGCTCCTGCCTCGACAGGATGTCTGCCCCCACATTCTGGTCCCCAGGAATATACACTGCCCTCAGGGAGAGTACCTTCCCCAGAGACCACAGGAGGATCTGGTGCGCCAGTTTGCAGAGCGGACGCGACCGCAGACCCCCCTGACGGTTCAGATAAGAGACCACTGATGTGTTGTCTGTTCGTACAAGCACATGATGGCCCCTCAGGTCTGGGAGAAACTGTCTCAACGCATTGAAGACAGCCATCATCTCCAGGCAATTGATGTGCCACGAAAGATGATGACTTTTCCACAGACCCTGAACCGAGCGGCCTTCCATTACCGCTCCCCAGCCGGTGAGGGAAGCATCTGTCGAGATCGTAACACGATGGCAAAGAGCTCCCAATACCGGACCCTGGGTTAAGAACCAATGTTTCCTCCATATAATTAAGGCACGAAGGCACCGCCGCGTGACCTTGATCATACGAAGTGGGTTTCCCCTCGGGGAGAACCCTCTGGTCCTTAGCCACCACTGTAAAGGTCTCATGTACAGCAGGCCAAAAGGAATCACGTTGGACGCTGCCGCCAAGAGACCCAACAGTCTCTCGAACTGTTTCACAGTGCGTGACTGGCCTAGCTTTAGCTCTTTGGTGGCTGTCAGGATAGCAGCTACACGAACGGGCGATAGAGTGGCCCGCATCGTCACTGAATCCCATACCACACCAAGGAAAGTGGTTCTCTGTACTGGAGAAAGAACACTCTTCTTGGCGTTGAGCCTCAACCCCAACATCTGCATATGAGCGAGAACGACACCTCGGTGCCGAACCGCCGACTGCTCTGATTCCGCCAGAACCAGCCAGTCGTCGATGTAGTTCAGAATACGTATGCCCTGAAGCCTGAGAGGGGCTAGAGCTGCATCCACGCATTTCGTGAACGTGCGGGGTGATAAAGCTAGACCGAAAGGAAGAACCCGATATTGGTATTCTTTGCCCCCGAAAGAAAACCTTAGGAACTTCCTGTGCTGAGGGAGGATGGAGATATGGAAGTAGGCGTCCTTCAGATCTATCGTGACAAACCAGTCCTCGGATCTGATTTGAGTCGCGATCTGTTTGAGTGTCAGCATCTTGAACTTGAGTTTCTGTACTGAACGATTCAACAGACGAAGATCTAAAATGGGACGCAACCCCCCATCCTTTTTTGGAACAATGAAATAACGGCTGTAAAAACCCGACTCTCTGTCGGGTGAGTACACCTGTTCTATAGCTTCCTTTGCTAACAGGGCCTTTACCTCTTGCTCCATTACCAGAGCCTGCTCGGGATGCACCACTGTGGGCAGCACCCCGTTGTAACGAGGAGGACGAGAACCAAACTGGATTCTGTATCCTTTCTCTACAATCTGCAGGACCCAATGAGAAATATTCGGCAGAAGCTTCCACGCTGCCAGAAAATTTACTAAGGGAACCAGCCTCTCGAGGCTGGTCTCTGGTGTTATCGAGACAGCCAATTCCGGAGCCTGAAACATAATGGCAGGAACTACCTGAACTGGCCGCTCTAAGGCCCCCCCCAGAGGGCGCGAAACCGATGCTGTGCCGCAGCATAGCATCAGCGACTCGCTGGAGACCGCTGCGCCCTGAAGCACCGAGGGTGGCAGGGTTGGCAGAACGGTCTCGTGAGGACCCCGAAATGGAACGGGCACCGTAAAATGAGGTGTACACCGCTCCACTTCGGTCGGGGCTGTCCTCACAGGCCTGATGCGTGAACATCAGGACCTTTTTTTTTTTTGAACCGAAGTCTTCTTCGCCTGAAGAACGGTCCTCAGATCCGGCTTCGACTTAGAAGACTTCGGTTGAGAGGGTTGCGTCTGTCTCCAGTCTCTACGTGGAGGTGCACGAGACGCAACACTCTCTTTCTGATGCACACGATATGATGAGCTTGACGGCTGGGGCTGCTCACGCCCAGCAGCCCCAGGGGGCTGGACCCGGCGAGGGATAAACTTTTTAAAAACGTCCGCTTGTTTTTTTGACTCCTGAAATCTCTCGACGACCGCGTGGACTGCGTCGCCGAAGAGACCAGAAGGTTCAAGCGGAGCATCTAATAAAAAAGCTCGATCTTTTTCTTTGATTTCAGACAGATTCAACCATAAATGTCTCTCAGTAGCTACCAAGGCTGCCATAGACCGCCCAATTGCTCTGGCGGTCTCCTTAGTAGCCCTGAGAGAAAGATCGGTAGCCCGACGAAGTTCACGAATCTCGTCATGACTGACTCCCTCACTACTATCCAGATCCCCCAGCAGGTCAGCTTGATAAGCCTGGAGCACTGCCATAGTATGCAGACATGCTCCAGCTTGACCTGCTGCCGTATAAGCTTTGCCCACTAACACCGAAGTGGCTTTAAGCGGTCTAGTGGGCAAAGCCGAGGCTTTCAGAGACGATGCGGGACCAGGGGAAAGATAACTGGCTAAATTCTCTTCCGCCTGGGGCATCGCCTCATAACCATACTCTTTCAGCCCTCTTATTCTCGAATAAGTGTTAACATGAGGGCTGAAAAGACGTGATGAGTATGGTTTATTCCACGATTTTGAAATCTCATTGTGTAAATCGGGAAAAAATGGAAGCCCTCGTGGTGGAGATAATGTGGTTGAAGATAAAAAGCGCTCATCTAATTTGCTTTTAGGACGAGCGCCCTTATTCTCAGATGGCCATTCAATATTTAATTTCTCTACAGCCCGCGACATAACATCCACCAGCTCATCATATGCTGGGGAAATAAATTGTGAATCCCTTTCCCCCATGTGTGTGCTTACACTCTCCACACTCATCACATCAACCTCCTCGGAGGAAGAGCAACAAAGTAGTGGAGGGCTCTCTCCCCGGGCGAAAGAAACCGCAGAGCGTGCTTCCGACACCGGGGAGAGAGCACTGGATCTCTCGGGTAAGGAAGGAGAAAGAGCCCTCGGACCCGTCTCCAACCCCTCCGAAAGATCCTTTTGCGATCCCCAGGAATGCATTCTCCGCGCCGCCTCAGCAGACGCGGGTCCTGATCCCTGTGGATCGCGAGCCTGCCCACTCACTTTATCAAAGAGTGACAGGCGAGAGCGGAGCATGCGAAGCGGTAACATCTCACAGTGCTGGCACTCAGCCCCCTCGAAGGCTGAGACCGCATGCTCCACTCCCAAACAAACGACACAAAGCTCGTGTGTGTCCCCACCCGTTAAATAACGCGGGCAGGGAGAAACACACTGTTTGTACACTTGCTTAGTTTCCATCCTTTTCCGCAACAGACAACAGTAAATAGACAGAGACAAAATGACACAGATCGCTTGCTGAGACACAGAAGCTAATGCCGCGTTTCACCGGGTGAGCCTTTATCCCTTCCTGGTCATGACGTCACCCGCCCGTGACGCTCATTCTTTCCATTGGACTAGTTGACATTGATGCTCAGACGCATGCACGCTGGGGGCGTTCCCAAAGCGTCAAGTGACGCATCGCGAGTTCCCTCGAAAGGGAACTACAAAACGTGCATTTGTGAAAGCGGTGACGTCTTGCGCACGTGTATTATGTGTTCAGTCCATAAACGCGTAGTGTTTCTTTACAAAGTGACATCGCCACCTACTGGCCTGACATTAAAAAATACAGCACTTATAGTCGTTTTTACAGCTAGTTTTGACAACCTCGTCGTTTGTACTTGAAAAACACAAATGAAAAACATTGCAGTTTTTAGTACATCGTTGTCATGTAAACGTACCCTAAATCAACTTAAAGGCGGAAAATTATTCAATTATTATTAAAATAATCGGAATAATGTTGGAGTTATAAGTCTCTTTGACTATCCTATCTGAATAATAGTGAAAAAAGAAAAAGAAGAATTATTTTAATTTTTACACTCAAAAACATTAGGCAAATAAGTTTTATTCGAATTGTATATAAAGTGCCCAACCGTTTTGAAATATACTTAACATTTACTAATTAACTTTTCAGTTACAGTATACATTAATGAAACATTTTTTCTTTGGATTTTCTTTAGATTAGACAGATTAGAAACATTACGATTTTCAAGATTTTTGCACTAAATAAAATCATGGTGTAGTTTATTATTAACTGTTTACATCTGTTTGGTTTTATTTAAATGATCATTCAAATATAAATCCTTAATAACTTAACTAATTTTAGAATCAGCATAAATGTTCATCATGAAAACAATTACATTTATCCAGTTAAAAATAATTACATGGTTAAAATATAGCTTGTTGCAATTGAAAGAAATTTGATTTAGGCTACTGCTCATAAATATATAAACTTGGCTATTGTATATATAAAACATATTCAGTTTATTAATACTATCAGTGAAAAATCTAACCAGTTTCATTTATGTATGACTGACAAATTTGAATCAGAAAATGTTATATGCAATTCAAAAACATAAACATTAATACATATACATAATTGATTTACTTCAGTACATATATTAAACTGGCCAGGAAGTAGTTAATGATTTGTATGAAATTATTATTTTTGTTTTAACACACACACACACACACACACACACACACACACACACACACACACACACACACACACACACACACACACACACACACACACATATATATATATATATATATATATACACACACACACACACATTTATATATATATATATATATATATATATATATATATATATATATATATATATATATATATATAAATCACCATGTATATGTTTGTGTGTGTGTGTGTGTGTGTGTGTGTGTGTGTGTGTGTGTGTGTGTGTGTGTGTGTGTGTGTGTGTGTGTGTGTGTGTGTGTGTGTGTGTGTGTGTGTGTGTGTGTGTGTGTGTGTGTGTGTTAAGACACAAATAACAATTTCATGCAAAACATTAACTATTTCCTGAAAATAAAAATTCTTAGATGGGTACAAACATAAAAATACATTGTACATCCTTCTTTTTTATCCTCACCTAGAGTACAAGTTAAATAACAAGTGGCTCATCTTACCCAACTCTCCCCATGTCCAAAAATCCATATTTAAAAGCCCACCAACCACCTGCAGTTTGGTTTTATGTGACACCACATACCCATCACAACCTCTGTCAGCGTTACTAATGTAAGAAAAGAAAATGAAAACACTGAAAATTGATACATGATTGAAAACCTTTCTGGGAACTGTATTAAAAGTGTCGACATTCCAATCTATATTAAGTGCATGTTGCCATTTCCTGAACAATAAATCCCAATAAAAAGGCCTAGCCAAGTAGTATAACATGGGTGATGGAAATGCTGTTATGGCCAAGTCAGTCTAGGCGATTGTCTCGGACGCATTCAGGAAGTTCAGTCTGCGTTAGCTTCAGATCATTCCTCTTAGTCTTCACAGCTCACCTTTCTGGGGCCCGCGGTGAAACACTAGCGTCTACGCTAAACGTGTCGGCAGCAAATACATCTCCATTCCTTTGTCCTGGGAAGTCGTTTATTATCGGACTAGCGTGTTGCTGCTCTGTGTGAATTTTCAACAGCTACTTGAGGTCAAAGGTTACAGCTTCACAGTGTAGCCGCTTCTAAAGGACATGCTAGCAATCCTATCCTAAAAGGAAAGCTGAAGTGTTGTACTTTCAAAGCAAACTAATTATTAACATCTTTAAACGAATGCATTTGAAATCGCATACAGAGAAGTACTACATTTGAATTTGAACTTCGCGACCATTAAAAAAAGGATGTTCTATATAGTATGAATGAATGAAATTTGGACGTTCTATATCCGCCATGTTGTTATTGTCACGTGACCAACCAGCATCAGTGCACTGCCATTCATAAATCCCGTGGTCTCATGGGAAAGTAAAGTGTCCATCGATCTCTGTGGAAGGAGTAGTTCATCCATAAACTTTTGTCGTGCTTTAAAGTATTTATTTTGACGTGTGACTAACATACTAAAGCACAGTAGAGTTTTAACTGCAGTGTTATTTTATATTACATTTAAAGTTAATTATCTTAAATGCACTAAATTGCAACTTCACCTTTACAAATGTGTAATTACAAATATATCTAAATACATGACATACAAGTTTCAATAGAAATGACATTAACGTATATTTTAGTTTACCATAAATGCTTGTCAGTACATTCGGAGGATGAAATTACATATACACTGTAAAGTAAAAAAGTTCATGCCCTATTTTTTTTTAAACTATAATTCACTTGGATGTTTAAAGCATTTCAACTAAAATTATATTAAACTGACTTGATGAGTTGAATCTTGTATATCTTCTAAAAAAAAGTAACTTATTTTGATGAGTTCAAGTAATGTATAAACATGTCATAAATAATTGATCACATATTTTTTGTTACAGTGTAAATATGTACTTAAGTAAATAAAAAAAATCACCCTAAAGTTACACTAATTGCATTTAATATACATTTAAACTATAACATTTTAATTTAATTGCCATTAACTTTATTAATTGTGCAAATTGTGCAGTATGCAGTTAAGTACTTTCCTTTAGACAATATTATTAATTCCCTAATGAGTACTCTCTTTTTGTTACGGAGCAAATATGTGTATATTGTGAAAAATATGTATATTGTGGCCACTTATGGAATTAACAATTCATAACCCCGACTTACTAATACATCATAATTACGATATAATAATTCTTTCCATTGATTTAGTGAAATCAAAAAAGGAAACCAATTACTTCAAAGTGGCCATGGTTTACTAAAACAAGGGAACAAATAAATAAATCGTAGGAATGAATACTTAATTTGTGACTTCGATAAATAAACTTTGTTGTCCGTTTGTCACGTACGAGGCTCTGTACTTTTTAAAAGTATGCTAAAGTGTACTATTTTTTACCACAAGGGCTAGACGTCCATATGAAGAGATAGGCAAAAAGAACAATGAACTAAAAGTCAGCAATGGGAGCGACTTTTGCATTCAGCATCTGATCATTGAGTTTAGGTTATAGCTGATGGTGCTTCTCTTCAAATATGTTCCTTCTTCGTTCTGCTTGAGTTTCTTCTTTCCTGCCACCGTAATGACTGATGCTACTTATTTCAGTGGAAAATTTTGGAGTCAGTTATAATTTATTCTGTTGAACAGCATTTAAATCTTGCTCATCCAAGCACGACGATGCAACTTCTACAAGCAGAAGCGAGTCCACCTCGGGGAGGGGAGGGTACGGTATCGCTCGCGCGCGTCGGTCCGCGGCCAGCCAGCCTTTGATACGGCCTTGGTGATGGTTTTGAGGCCTGGTGGAGGGACGCGCTGGCGGCATGCAGTGCTTTCTCACACCCCAGGGCCTCCAGGGGCCTCTCGGGCCCCGAGCTCTTGGCAGGCGGACCGGCTCCAGCGGTGTGTCTCCTCGTGGCGTGTCTGTAGTGCATCCAGAGCTGGAGCTGTGCTCTGTCAGGGAGCAACGCTGGCTGCAGTTTGATGAGAGGCAGAGAACGAGGCGGCGGAGGTTTTATGTGTGTGTGTGTGTGTGTGGGAGGGAGGCTGAGGACTTGCAGGCAACAGGGACTCTCACACATATCAAACATTTTGATTTTTTTTTTTGTATGCTATGGCAGAGGCATCCAAAAGTACAATTCTGGACAGTTAAGAAAAACATACAAATGTCTGAATGTCTTCACGTTACATAAACTGCACTTTGTTTGATATGTCATTATGTAAAAAGTAACAACACAGGCGCATTTTTCAAACAAAAAATGTCTCAGAGAAGGAAAATTTGTTTGCTTTGAAATAAAACAATAGTGATTAAAATGAGAAAAGTATTGTGAATAAGACTGACAACCGAGGATACTGAAGAATAATACTTCAGTCTTTCTACTTAAAAAAATATTTCAGTGTATTAATGTCACCATACAATTTCCCAGTCAGCAACATAGTGTCAGCCCAGATCTGGCCCAGATCTGGTACACGTTAAATCCACATGTACCAGATGTGGCCCGGATCTGGGCCGACACTAAGTTGCGGTCTGGGTTATCGGTGCACATCATTATTGCTTTTTATTTCATGTTCCTCATAATCTTCCAGCTCTTGCAGCTCATCTCTTCTCTGATGACGAGGGAGGGGCAAACTGTCCATCACATCAGACCCACCAATAGCAAACCACAACCATCCAATCAATTCCCCACAGACACAATCAAGCTCCGCCCTACATTTGTCCTTGTTCCAGAATCACAACAGGGAAGAAAAGATAATCACAAATTCCATTTCATCCTGACTTTAACTTTTTATGGTATTCTTCTAGTGTGGACGGAAACACGATTTATAGCATTTACAGTGTGAAACACAAAGCCCAACCAGTATAATCCAATTCCCTAATGAGTTACTATTTAGGAGCCAGGATCACATCACATGGATCTGTGAAAACGACTAAGACGAAGTATTATTCATGTCAGGCCAGTAGTTGGCAATGTCACTTTGTAAAGAAACACTGCACACCTATAGACTGGACACGTAATATGCACATGACATAACTGTTTTCACAAATTCACATTTTTGTAGTTTACACAGAGACGATAACGGTACCATTTTCAAAAACTTGCACTTTGAAACACGTTTTCAAAAGTTTGCGTTTTCAGGCCCCGAAATACACTGTTGTTGTGTAAATAAACGGTCAAAACGTATAAAACGTTTCCCGTTAAAGAAATAAAGCTATGTGTCACATTTATATATATATATATGATAAAAAAGTTAACTTAAAAGTTTTAAATGTTGGCTTTGCAACTAACTACTTACTAGTTGTGGTAGTAAAGTTAGGCTACTTAAAGCTGAAAAAAAGTAAAGGTGTCTATAAATATTTTAACAAACTAAAATGAAAAAAGCACATAACAAAAACTTAAAATTTAAAAGCACTACAGTCTTACTATTTTCTAAAATCGTACTAATTTTGCCATAGAAAGATATGGGGACATAATTCAGCAAGTGGCTTGTGAAAAGCACAAGTCAATTTTGTATGGCATTCCCGATTACATTCTCTCGTTACTTCCCTCACGTCACAGCATCAAACATCAAAATGAATTTCCTATTCATTTCTCATTCATTAATTCCCTACAAGTAGATGCTGCAGCAGCAAATATCACCACGATTCTAGCATTATCCAAGCTAGCATTATTACACGCCTGACGCACAAAGACATGATTGTAGGCTACATCACCCATTGGAAAAGTGTTGTTAGCCAATATAAATGAACAGCAAACAATAGCGATATAGCCAAGTCTTACCTTGTGATAATCATCATTTGAAAAGCAATCAGTTAACCCAAGCTAGGGTGCAGCACACCTGTGAGAGCCTGTTCCCGCCGGCGCCCAATGGAAGACTACATTACCCGTCACTGCTTGAGAACTACAGCAAACTACGGCAACTCAAATAGCTCAAAATAGTTAGTTTTTGTTTTTTTTCGTGGTGACTGCGTTCCAAATATTAGGAACTTTAGGCAACAGCTGCTGATGGAACGCAACGACAGCCGGAAGTGACATAGCTAAAGAAGCAAAAATCACTAAGCAACAGTAAAGAGTATGGAGTAGGGGCTAATTTAATAATTTGCAAAATACAAATAAAGAAAGTGATTTTAAAAAGCAGAAGGGTCGCTTTAATTGGGCATTTAATGATATACATGAACAATTACAATGCCACATACTATAGCCTAAAACATAACATTAACTTTCTTAATCTTTCACATAGTAACGACTACAGCAAATCAGCTGTTCCCCCGTAGTAGACAGTTACAGTAGAACGTTGTGAAGTAGCAGTTAAAATCGCACATGCGCAATAGAACGCCAGAATGCCGTTGCCGTTCCACCAGAGGCTGTTGCTTAAAGTCCTTAAATATAATGTAATAGGCTACACTGTGGCCAAAAGTGATGTCCGGCCTGGGAAAATTGAGATCTTCACCCTTTAATTAAAATATTATTCAAAATGTATTAAAGATTGTGTAGGCTATGCATATTGCGTTGTTTCTTGGAGTCAATTGTTTAGGCCTATTTGTTTTGTTTTGTATTTGTTTTAAAAATTGTGAAATGTGAACCTGAAATTGCTTTTGCAAAATACGCCCAAAGAGTGTTTCCTAAGTCATATGTTTTAGTCACAGCAGAATGCATTAGCATTACCTTAGCGAAGCATTTAAATAATGTCTGGGCAGTCGTAATCCTTCCCTGCCATTTTTGACTTTTTGATCAGTGCCGCTTGAGCTTTGCCCTTCTCATTTGTTTTTGCCAGCTTTCCGACCGTCCTCCCTGCATGTCTTCCACCTCTCCTGTCCTCTCTCATCTCCATTCCAAGCACACGCGGTGTGAGGCTTCAGCGTGTGAAGGCAAGGACAGAGACCGCGGCTGCACGAGGACTAGCTTCACTCATTCATATTCGCCCTCATCTGGCGGGGGCCGGCGGGGCCGCACACAGATTTTAATCAAGCCCCAGCCGTGTGTGAGAGGTGCTTTTAGTGCCACGGCCAAAGCAGTGGGCAGAATTAACATTTAAGAGTACATTAGCCATGCTGAATTTCCAGCCTCATTACCACGGGACTGGACACGTTCCTGCTTTCCTACGATATGTGGACATATTCCCACCGTCTACTAAGATAAGCTTTGGGTGCGTGCATATTCATCACTAATCACTAATCTTAATACCAATTAGTGCTTCAATTCACTATCCATTGAAGTAAATAGATATCGGTTGTGTAAGTAGTCTATTAAATCGGACGTTGGTATAAGAGACATGGAAAGAGCAGTAATTATTCACTCAGACTGTCCTCTTCAAAAGTCTAACACCTACATTTGCATTTCATACATAAATAAAAGTATCTCTTCCAATATTGCTAGTTACTGACGAAAGCTGTTTGAATAAAACATGAATAACACATAATTTTCGAACTGAGGGTGAGAGTAGCTACTCTCACCCTCAGTTCGAAAATTCTGTGTTATTATAAAGGCTAATACATATTTTGTCCTAAACATCCGCAAACCGTGAATTATTTATTTGATACTAGCTCAGCTAACTGTAAAACCTTTTTTGAAGTGGTGAAAAGGTTGTGCTAACATTTTATTTTATTTTATACTTTATACGATATTATAAAGCATTACATTTTCATATCGTTGCAGAAGCATTGTAATGATGTTTTTAGTCCCCATTGTGATGTTTTAACCCTTAAAGGCAGTGTAGTCGAAACATTTTTTGTTATGCTGGTTGAAAGTCTCTCTTCACATCTTGATACTCATACCTGGATCTCATGCTTTCAAAGCTAGCTCGCCATTGCTAGCCGCTCTGAAAATTGCCTACCCTACCTTTAAATGCATATCTCAGGTCTTTAGCGACCCGGGACGTTAGACATCAACCTTGTTAGAATTCATCAATCTATTCATCATAACCAATTACCATTATAATAACCATTATAAAAATATTTGCTGTTATTGGCAATCAGGGCTCAGATACAGCTAAATTAAACATTTGGGGTGAATCAAGGCTCTATACTGGGTCCTTTTATATTTAGCCCATATATATATATGTATATATATATATATATATATATATATATATATATATATATATACATATATATGCATTCATCATAACTATATTATCTTATTTTTCCAATAAAAATGCAACATTGTGCCTTGACATGCATACATGTGTTTTAGATACATGTGTACAGTATATTTTAATCCCACTGAATGTTTTGGCTTACACTGAGGAGGTCCATCTGTGTGCGCAATGTGCGATTCTGGGAATATGTCACTTTAATAACAAGTGAAACCCAATAGAAATAAAAATGAATATATTTGAGCTGCTGTTTTTAAATTGGACCCTGTCAACTGTGAGAAGGGCGTTTCATATTGTGGAGTGAGTAAAGCCATTTTGATCTACAGCCTTGATATCCAGCATTTTTCCAAAGTGACCCGCACATTAGTCACAGCTATCCGAGCGGAAATGAACCCAATCTTTGGTAGTTGGCTGACGTTGAGTCCAAAGCCAAGGGTGACAGTTATGAGAGTGGGTCCCATCCATCTTTGGGCCGAGGTTATGTCAGGCACTGGTGAAAGGGCTTGTGGGTTCTGGGGACGCTGCTGTTGGAACAGCCCAGTCCAGATGGCAGTCAGCCTTCACACCCGCATGCTTTAGCCTGGCAACCCCAGCCCTGCATGCCACGACTGCGCCCTGTGAACGCCAGCTGTCAGGACAGGCATGTCGTCTAGCTCTTACCTTCCTAGACCAGAACCAGCTTACTGGCATAAACTCCACCATGTATATAAAATATCATAAAATTATATATATGCAATGTAATGCTACACCGTTATAATGCCATCAACATATCTATCTATCTATCTATCTATAATTCTATCTATCTATCTATCTATCTATCTATCTATCTATCTATCTATCTATCTATCTATCTATCTATCTATCTATCTATCTATCTACTGTAGCAAATTAGCTCTATTAAATATTAATAATCAATAATAATAATAATTAGAATTGATTATGAATATTTGGATGTAGTAAAATTACTTTTGGATTTTACTTCATCCCACCTGTTTGTCCCATGAACACTCAGCGTTAATTGTTTATTAATTCTAAGAAATATTCATTTCCAGGGAAGGGAAATATCTTTCTTACTGTACAGTACTATTAAGAGCATGTAGTCACAATCTGAATTGTAAAGTAAACTTTGTATGCATGCAGAGAATCAGAACCAAATACATATTGTGCACAAGTTTTATTAACAAAAACATGAAAACATAAATAAACATACAAACAATTACTCATTCATTCCTGCATTCATAGATATAGATGGTTAAAGTGACAGAATGAAACCGGAAGCAGGAAAGGGAACTATGGAAAAGATCCATTTAACTATGAAAAGAACCATCAATATTATCATTTTCAAAGCACCTTCTTAAAAGCATACTTGCATGGCCTTGCTGTGGACACAATTCTTGAAGTTGTTGAAAATTGACGTTTGTTGGTTCTGTGAGTGTCAAATGTTGAAGATGCAATTGTTTTCTTCTCGGTTGGATGAAGAAGATTTGATGAACTTGCGTGGTTAGTTTGACTCTGTTGGGAGAGTGGGGAGTCCATGCAGACATCATCCCGAAGACGCAGCAGTGAAGGCCAGAGGAAGAGAGGACTAAGAGAGAAAATGGTGGGAATTGCGATGGACTTCTTCTGCGTTGAATGAAGACGTTGTGCCAAACTCCTGAGGTTGTCCTGGATTCTATTGCGGTTGAGAGAGTGCTCTCTCCTGAATGAGCACATGGCTGGTTGCGAGTCAAGGCTTGCTGCCCTGGGGCCTGCTGAGGCCACACAGGACAGCACAGCAACTCGAACGTACCGAGAAGGCCAAAGAGAGAGAAAGGCTTGTGTAGATGCAATATAAAGCCTGAGAAAAGTCCCACCTCTCAGGGTTGGTTCGACCAACAAGAAAGGTGGAGTTTTCAAGCGGGAGATTTTGATTTATGGGTCTTTGTTCCAAGGGTGCTCATTTGCATGTGCCCAATGGATGGGTGGTAGCTGATGAAGAAACTATGAAAGATTCTTGTAATACTAATATGTTGTTATTATCGATATATCATGTACACAGTCATTTCAATCTTCAAAGTACCAAGTTATAGAGACCAAACATTGTATATGTGAGGTTACATTGACCATTGGTTCTATCAAAATAATCCACAGTATCAAAAATAAAAATCAATAGAATTAAAAGACACTACACAAAACAGTAAATCATTCACACAATTTTTTGGGACCACAGATCCCAGAGTGAGTTTTGAATATTATTGGTTAAGTATAACAAATAATTGTGTCTGATTTGTCTCAGTCGTTACACTACAGTATCTATCTATCTATCTATCTATCTATCTATCTATCTATCTATCTATGTGTCTGTCTGTATATCTATCTATCTATCATGGATAAGTGGATAAGTCTGGGCACCCTGGAAGATTCAAGGCCTGGGTCTACCTCCCAAGAATCCTCTGGCCTCTGCTTATCTATGAGGTCCGCATGACAGTGGTGAAAGGTTTTGAGCAAAAGGTGAGCAGCTATCTAAGCAGATGGCTGGGCCTGCCGCGTAGCCTAAGTAACATCAGGCTATATGGGAACACCAACAAGCTCAGGCTCCCTTTTAGCTCAGTCAGGAAGGAGTTCATCATTGCACGGGCACAGGAACACCTGCAGTACTCTGGATCCAGAGATGCCAAAGTGTCCGGTGCAGGGATGGTTGTTAGGACAGGGAGGAAGTGGAGGGAAGCTGAGGCAGTCCAGCAGACAGTGACGCAGCTGAAGCACAAGGCCATCCTTGGAACAAGGTAGAGCCGGACTTCGGAGCCTAACAGCGACCGGATATGACTCTGCCAGCGGAAAGGAGAGGCAAAGGCTGGTACAGGAGGAGGTGTAAGCTTCAGTCGAGGAAGAGCGAACCAGCAGAGCAGTGGCCATGTGGCAACAAGGTGCCTGAATGAAGTGGGAGCAGGCGATGGAGCGGAGTGTCATCTGGAAGGAAATCTGGAAGTGGAACCCCCAGAGAGTCAAGTTCTTGATTTAGGCGGTCTATGACGTCCTCCCAAGTCCATCCAACCTGTGCACATGGGGCAAAATAGAAACACCTACATGCCCCTTTTGTTCCAAAATAGGGACATTAGAACACATCCTGAGCACCTGCTCCAAGACGCTGGGTGAGGGCACGACTAGGTCATCAAATCCATCGCTGAGGCAATCAGCAATGGGATCAAACGGCTCTGTAGGTCTGCTCTTCACGGCCTGAGACTGGATGATGACAGTCAACAGTCAATGTAACCTCACCTATATGCCTTTCAACCTGGAAAGGCAGCTGAACATCCCAACACACATCACCCAGTCCAAATTGAGACCTGACATCATCTTGGTCTCTGAGGCTACAAAACAGCTGATCTTGTTAGAGCTGACAGTGCCCTGGGAGGAGAGGATGGAGGAATCTCAAGAGAGAAAGAGGGAGAAATACCAAGAACTGGTGGAGGATTTGACGGAGGAATGGATGGAGGACCAGGTGTATGCCAGTAGAGGTGGGCAATAGGGAATTTGCCAGTTACTCCCTGAGTAAGGCCTACGGCACGCTGGGCATAACAGGTGCTAACCGAAGAAGAGCCATAGGAAACCACGTGGAGGCAGCAAAAAAAAGCATCCAGATGGCTCTGGTTAAAGAGGGGAGAGCATTTAGGGCAGTACAATGCCACTTGGACACAGGCTGGGGTCTGATCAGCCTCGGTCGGGTCGCCTGGACGAGGGTGTCTGTTGTAAGACCCCGAAACACCCAGTGACTCCAGGAAACAACACTGATGATGAGTCCAAGGTCGTGCATCAGAAGATGTTTCTGTAAAATCAATCTATCCGTCCGTCCGTCCGTCCGTCTATCTATCTATATATCTACATATCTGTCTGTCTGTTTATCTATCTGTCTGTCTGTCTGTCTGTCTGTCTGTCTATCTATCTATCTACATATCTGTCTGTCTGTCTGTATGTTTATCCATCTGTTTGTCTGTCTCTCTGTCTGTCTGTCTGTCTATCTAGAATCAAACAACAAAATGAAAAGAAAAAACACTACAATGATTTCATTGTGCACAGCTGTGTATTTTTTATTTGTTTAATAACCACCGGGCGTCTGGCATGACCACATGCTTTGTTGAGGTTAAACAGTCAACGTCCTTATTTAATCCAAAAAAAAGTACATTTCATCTGCACTGTAAATTGTATAAGGACCACAGCACTACAGGAACCCAGAAGATAAATCACCCATCACCAGCAGGGCATAGACTGATTAGTTGAAGGGAGAAGCTATCTTTCTACTACTGCCTGCAGGTGAACGGACCAGACAAAGACAAACCAGTCTATTCCAGTGTCCTAATGATGGGAGAGAAATCTAGTCACCCACCCCCACTACTGCCCTTCCACACACACTAACCACTAACACACAGCCTAGCTTAGAGATAATGCAAGTAGTGTGTGCTGTTTTGTTATGCAAAGTCATTTCCAAACAGGAGCCCACCACACAAATTCAAACTCTGAACACACACATTTACACATAAACATCACACATAAACAATGTAAATTGCCTTGCTTGTGCATAGATTTTAGAAGACCGCTACAGAGGAGACAGACATTTGTCTTAACATCAATGAAAGGATATTGTTGTAGCGTAAATGTGGTGTACCGCAACTGGTGCTCTGCGCTGTTTTCTCTCACAATGATTAAGTGCTACGCCGCAGAAATGGGTTTTCAGTGCCACGGTAATGGTTATAATGCACTCCTGTGGGCATTAAGGTTTGAGGTCTTTTCTCTGTACCACAGGTCAACTTTGCCAGGGCCAGATCCATTCAGAAGCGACATCCTTAAACTCTTTTCAGAGAACAGGGCAAATAGCATGACAGATTTAATAGCTTTTGGATCAATTCTTGCAGGGAACTAAACAAAGTGAACAGCTCAATGTCCACGCACTGAGGGTCGACCAATACACATCACGTAAAGCACAGCTAGAAATCAATGGCTGGAACCGAACAACACTTCATCGTGCAGTTTAGACCCAGGGCCGGCTCTAGCCCTTTGCTTGCCCCAGGTGAGATTGAGTTGTTTCTGGCATTTCTATTCACCTTCAAAATTGACGCAGCATTAAAATTTGACTCGTCTGGACTTCCTAATGGCAAATTCGTTGATGGTATCATCAAATTATATTTTACTTGAGACCTCTGCAAATATTGCCTGAGTGCATCTGGCCATGGCCAATTAAAAAAGAAAAGAAAAAAGAAAACACATATATATTTTAGAATATTCCAGGAGGGGAACTGTACAGAAAGGTGAACACCACACCACCACCATAATGGTTACTGTGTGTGTATGCACCTGCTAGTTGTGAACTCACTAAACAGAACTTATGCATTTATAATGAATGTAGAGAGCAACTGTATGTTTCATAACTAGCATGCATACGTTATCCAGATACTGGTCTTTTGACATTTACATGTAGGTTATCAGTGAAGTCACGTTTGCTAGTAATACGTAGCGAACTAGCAAAGTAACTAGCTAGCTAGTGATAGCTTAGTGACAGCAATGAAACGTCCAATATTAGGTGATGGACAATACTAAGTAAATTTATTTCGCTTGACACCTTAATAGCTGAGATGAGAAGACTTCACTCTATACTGGGCTTTTTTATCTTCTTCCTTTCTCCGTTTTCGTTCCTGTGCACCAGAGGGTTTAGACCGCTTCATTTTTGATCAACGCACCAGCAGCTGAGCACTTGCCTAACATAACATAATGCAATTAGTAATAATAATAATAATAATTTGCTACGATTATATGTATATCACTTTTCTGGGTACTCAAAGCGCTTCACACATGGAAGGGGGAATCTCCTCAACAACCACCAATGTGCAGAACACCCTGGATGATGCGACGGCAGCCATATTGCACCAGCCCACCACACACACACACACACACACACACACACACACACACACACACACACACACACACACACACACACACACACACACACACACACACACACACACACTTACTGGTGAAGAGGAGACAGAGTGATGAAGCCAATCAGTATATGGGGATGATTAGGAGGCCATGATGGACAGAGGCCAAGGGGCAAATTTGGCCAGGATGGCGGGGTTACACCCCTACTCTTTTTCCAAAGGTCATCCTGTGATTTTCTATGACCACAGAGAGTCAGGACCTCGGTTTAACGTCTCATCTGAAGGACGGTGCTCTTTGACAGTATAGTGTCTCCATCACTTGTCTTGGGCATTGGGACCCACACAGACCACAGGGTGAGTGACCCCTGCTGGCCTCACTAACACCTCTTCCAGCAGCAACCTGGTTTTCCGAGGAGTCTCCCATCCAAGTACTAACCAGGCTCAACCCTGCTTAGCTTCAGTGGGCAACCAGTCTCAGAGGGATATGGCTGCTAGTAAATGTTGAGATTAAGAGTAACTTACAGTAGATTAATAAATGCTGTCAAAGTATGGTTCATTGACAGTTCATGTAGTTAACTACAGAGCCCCTAAAGGGACAATTGAATGGAAAAAAGTTATTTGATTATTTGTCATTGCTTTTGCGGAGAATATGGACGCAGTCATGGCTAGGGAAAAGACGCCGATTTGGCATGTAATGGCTAGTAGTTTTATGTTTTAGCGCCATGTCGTGTTGATCAATACACCATTTTATGGATTTTTATTGGCTAGTCAGTAGACATAGGTCGTAGCAACAAACACACTGTGAGATGATCATGCTAAATTTATAATTCGTGACAACGGCCCTCTTTGAACAAGAAAAATATGTAGGAGAGGGGCTTTATTTTGTCTGTATGGAATTGATTGGATGTTTGCGGTATGCCATTGGTGGATCTGATGTGATTGACAGGTTTCCCCGCCCTCATCATCAGAGAAGAGATGAGCTGCAAGAGAGAGGGGTAGAGATAGAGTTATTCTGATTCAAGATTATGAGGCACAAAAATGGTAAAAAATAATGATATCCACAATAAATAATTCACAATAAATATTCCATAAAAAATTGTTCATGGTGACTTTAACAAAAAAATGTTTTTGCTTTTATTTGATAGAATTCGTATTCATGTTATTCATGCCTTTCCAAATAATATTTTGCAAGACCCAACAAGAGAACTTTATCGGTGGCAAGAGTAAATAACACCATGGAGCCATGCAAGGCTTTTCAATTAACTTTGAGTTTCAAAATGATTCACAGCAATTTTAAATGTAGAATTAAACAGTTTGCCAATCATCTTGGTCTCTTTGAGTCTTAGCATGCATGCTTCGCATCCATAATGTAACAGAGAAGCCCCGCCTCCCTGACCAGAGGCCTCTCTGAAATCGAACTCGGCGCTCTCGCCCCACAGCTAATTCCTGCGAGACGCCGGACGGCATCGGCGCTTAATGAGAGATGGCATTTCAAAGGCTTTAATTGAGAGCGCTGGTGGAGTGATCCGACAGCAACCTGCTTTCAGATCGTGTCGAGGCTTTGTGTTGATTCAGAGGGAGCCCATCTTTTGATTTGATGCCACCCTTGGGGGCCAACGAGTAAAACTTGCCATTTCTCTGTGAGAAGATCTGGCACGTTTAATCACGGGAGGTGGTCCAAGTGTTATTTACTGTACAACACGATTAAAAAATCTGGAATATGACACAACATACGTGATGATAGAATAGTTCCCCTTAAAAAATGAAAATTATGCCATTATTTACTCATCTTAATGTCAAATGTCTCTTTCTTTCTTCTGTAGAATGCAAAAGCATGCATTTTGAATAATTTCTGCTCTCTCAGTTCTTCCAGACAAATAGAATAAATGGGGCTGAAGCTATCAAGCTTCTAAAACAGAGCGAACCCATTTTTCAGATGCAAATTTTGGTCTTTGTCTGAAATAAATCTGTCATTTGGCTTTAGAAGACTTGTAATATAGCACAAATATTGTACGGGCAATTTCAGCACACTTTTCTGGTGCGTTTGCTTCCTTTTTTTAAACTTGAAAGTTGTTTCTATGTTGCATGGAAAAGGGTGACCAGAACATTCTTTAATATATCTCCTTTTGGGCTCCAAAGATGAAGGTGAGTTGTGCAGGTTTGCATTGACATGAGAATGAATTCTTTAACTGTTAAAGACAAACCACTACAAGTGAAGTTAGTGAATTCTTGCAGCATAAAAGAAATTGTGTGAATGGTGACACTAAAATAACGCAATGAACATTGATTTAACAACATAAGATGTAACTTAAAACACTAACGTACATAACTGATAAGAAAAGAAAAACAATAATAAGCAGTTATTTAAATGAAAAACGACCAAATGTGAGGAATATAAATTTACGTTGTTTCACTGTAATTTAGAAGATTACATTTTTTACTTTTAAAAACTGTACATTTAACATGTAAATTACATAAAATGTTCAATTATTTATTTAGGTTTTTCACCTTATTGAGTAAGGGAACCTACCATTAACAAATTTGCAGGTTTTTACCATAGCATTTTTAGTCTTTTACCATTAAACTAATTTAGCATTAAATGCATTGCATACCAAAAAAAAAAAAAAAAAACTCCAGACTACCTAGAAAGTGCACTTAAAGCAGAGATCTACAGTAAGGGAAGGTCATTATCTAGATGGGATTGACCCTCTAGCCCCTCTTTATGCTTTTTCTCTTTTAACCAGTCGTACTGAGATCCCACACACTGACTTTTAATAGGAATACCGCTCTGAATTTGCCTTTAGGGTCCCGAGAATGGATTATTTAAGCAGTGTATCCTTTGTACTTCCCCTAGTAAAAATTCTCAGTAGAGTCGATATTTAAGATCTAGTTATTGATTGCTGGCATGAAAATTAAAAGCATAATCATTTTATCTATCATTATGTTTGTGTTATTGCATTTTCATTTTGGTAGGTCAATGGGGGTTCTACCACACACACACATACACACACACACACACACACACACACACACACACACACACACACACACACACACACACACACACACACACACACATACAGTATATATATATATATATATATATATATATATATTATATATATTTTTTTGTGTGTATAATAATATAATATACTATAACATAAAGACATTAGACCTTGGTGCAACCGGCCGTCTCACATCCTAACACAGAAAGCATTATTGAGCCTAATATGTCAGACAATCACTCAGCAGTTGGATTGAATGTGTGTCATGAATGATCAGGTGTGCAAGAGCACAAACGTTCCTCTTTGACAGCCAGCACATGCATCGGTTGCAACAGCCACTTACACTACAAAACAGCCAACGGAGGAGATGATATGTTTGAGATCAGATTTCCTTTCAAGTTAAACCAGGCTTAAAAGTTTCCTTTCATGGTTGATATCCACTTTGACCAAAAAAGAGATATGCGTGGTATTATAGATATACATATTGTGACAGTTCATTTTGATGCCAACACAAAATAGACCAGAGAACTCTATCAAACTCAATACGACCTAAAAGCAGCGATTGTTTCCTCGGGTCTTCAGCAATAGCAAGAGCTTTCACGATGACATGTTTTGATTTAAGCAGAATTACTGGAGCTCAAGTCTGGTACCTGTGGTAGATCGGCTCTTGTGCACCTGGCCCATGGTTGAGCGCACCTGCAACAGCTCCAGCTCAGAGAACATAGAGTGTGTTTGCACTGCTATGGTGATAAGATCAAAACGTCTGCCCCATGTGGCCAGCAGGTGTGAGGTAGGCCTGATAAATGCCTTCAGAGACATGTTGAAGACAGGGGTTTTCATGGGTGATGGAGGATTACGGGCAGTTGGGATCTGATTTAGGAACCGTACACCTAGGCGCCGGCTGCTTTGGGCAAAGGTCTGTTTTACATGCATGGAAGGACTTTTACACCATCTGTGACTCTCATTATCATCTTTCTTTAAAAAAAATCCTACGTCACTTACAAAGAAGTACTGGACGTACCGTGGTACAGTGATAGAAAGAAATGGCAATATTAAAACAGTGTTTCAAATAATTAAAGTTGGTATTGTGGCTTTATGTATGGTCAGACAGTTGTCATTATATTTTGAACATTTGACCAAAATCAAGCGCAAATATAAATCGGGGTTCAAGCGGTTTAAGGCCTTTGAGCACATGCGTAAAATATATTATGTTTTATTTAGCACGCCTGTTACCATCTCAATCATAGATGGAAATGACCATTTACAGCCAATACAGGAAATACATGGATTTAAAGTTTTGTATTTAACTCTAATTCATTTACCGTTTTTTTTTTTTAAGCTTCAATGTATGCATAGACAATCATGGCACCTCGGACAAAGACACTGCATGACAATTTTCAAGTCAATCGGACTAACGGTTAGATAGTTATAGCTGCTTAAATATGTTCTCTCCCTAGTATAGCGCCACCAAGTGGTAAATCGCCGAAGATTTTTTTATTGGACCACAGCTCGCCAAAGTTGGTTTTGAAACAATCTCCAATATTTAACGAATGATTTGATGGACAGCGGTGGTCCTAGAGGCAAAGTTGCTCAGAATGAGAATGCTTCTACAATGCTTACCATGTGACGAATGTCGTGGACGTGGACGGAAAAAATCGTGTGATACACAATCCTTTACGCACGTGAAAAACGTGAAAGCGGGGACTGTTTTGACAACGTTATCGTCTGTACGTGAAACTTAAAATCCGTTTTCATTTCGCTTTTCATTGATAAAATATTTGCAAAACCTACAAACAGACATAGGGCCCTATCTTGCACCCAGCACAAATGACTTTGTACACTGACGCATGTATCATTCCTATTTAGCACCCGCGCAAAGCGGACTTTTCCCTCCACAGACACACGTCGGTTAACTAAGAAATACACTTGCGTTCCCCTGGGCGGTTCAACGCAAAGAGGATCCGTGTTCCGGCGCAAACTTTCCCTCATGCTATTTTGCTGTTCTATAAAACAATTGCGCCACTGACCAGAAAAAAACTAGTCTAAAGTCAGTGGCGCGTTGCGCGTACATTCAGATGCTATTTTAAGCGCGCATGCTTGGCCATAATACAGAGTGTGAACAACGCGCATACACTGTAGATGATTCTCTCATCTACACAGATGCATTTAACTTTTTGCAAATGATACATTATTATGAGGAAAAATATTAAAACACGAGGGAAATCATTGTTGTCTCCATGACGATGGGGAAAATAGGTATAAAGCTTACACATGTACCCAAATTATTATATGCATGTTTAACCAAAGCTAATTTGGCTGGGTTTGTCCATTCCCCAATGTCACTTCTCTTTCTTTTACGGCCCTGACGAGAACATCGATCTCCTCGGCTGAGAACCGATTCTGAAGCGCTCCTGGTACATGCGCCGTTATAATAGTATTGCGCCATGGAACAAGCGCACCTCGTTCATCATCCTCTTAAAGGGAATGTGATATAAAGCTCTTATTGGTTTGTTTCCCGTTACGCCCAAACCACACCTATGAATAATGAAGCTACTTCAGACCAACTCCTTTTAGATTTGCGCCAGCCGCAAGAGGCATTTATCCCGCCGGGAAAATAGCAACAGTGCCGGGATCCGGCCACAAAGTTACTTGCGCTTTGCGCTTTGACACTTGCGTTTCAGATCGTTAAAATAGGGCCCATAGAGCGTGATAAAATAATAATAAAAAGATGAAATATGGAGATAAAAGTTTTTCGCAACAATATATGGGTGATTATTCATTTAGGAAAACTTTTCTCAAGATGATATTAATGAAAAAATATATATTGTTTTAAAATATATATTATGCAAGCTTATAATGTACTAATTTTGTCTATTTAATTTGTTTGTTTTTTCAATTTTTAATTTTCATGGAAGACCGCAAGAATTATGCTGAACAATATATATATATATATATATATATATATATATATATATATATATATATATATATATATATATATATATATATATATATATATATATATATCTTGCTTGTATGAAATAGTTCAGATAAATCCATTGAATAGCTGTACTTATATCATTTCATACTGTGACACAGAAACGAGCGGCAAGTGTGTATGTACAATACAAAGAGACCGAATGGAATAAGAAAGAGCATTTAAATGTAGCTAGAATGTGATGTGCATATGCTAAAACTAATGGCATTGCACAGAACCATCAATAGCACAGCCCATGGAGAATTTTGGGGTTGTGGACAGACACACAGGTTTTATACATGCTATATTTGGCGTCTGGGGAGGGGGGGCGCTCAGTTGGGGTTAACATTGCAACAATAAAAAAGCTTTCAAGATGTGGACGACAGTAAATCTTAAAAGGGTCCCAGAAAAAAATGGCAATAAACATAGCAAAGGATGAATATTTCTCTGTCCCAAGCCCTGCATCTGTCCCACTGGCCTCATAGTCACAAATGAAGCCCTGTAGCAGAATATAAATACATACATGTAAGGAATGATCCCCAAAACGACACAAGTCTGCTCTGTCACAGCGGAATGATCATTTTTCCAATTGTTCTTCATTTTCAGGGAGTTTGTTTCATGTCTGTACATCTTTAAATCATTTGACCTGTTGATGTAATTCTGACCTGAGCTTCCCCTCATGCCTTCCATATGTGCTTTTGTTAATTTGTTTATTATTATTATTTACTTTAATCCATTTAATAGCCAGTGTCACATCTACACCTTTAAATTGCATCACTGCACATTTGTCCTTGTATGTTAACGATATATCTTATCTATATTATATATCTATATTATATATATTAGTCATGCAATCTGCATTCAAAAACATTTGTCGAAAAAAAATGAGCCGCTGTGCTCTAGTGAAATGGAAACATTTTCTGTGGAGTGACAAATCACACTTCTGTGTTTGGTGGAATAATACAACTGATCTATATCCACAGTATTCCTGCGCCCCATTACACTTTGCGCAAATTATGGGCGCGACTTCCGGCGCGTACTGTCACTGAACCGGAACCGGCTTTTTCTATGGTAACAGTCTATGGTAGCGGTAGCTTAAACATGTGGGAACACAGCCTGTTACACCTCAAACGGAATAATGTGATTATACCTCTGGCTTCTACTGTTGGGGGATGGGAGGACGACCTGAAGAAGTGGCCTCAGATAACTTACACTAGTATATTTAGCTACTTTATTGACTCCGTTGCTACGGACGGTGAAGCGATGAACAATATGAAAAGCTCTGAGGCTTATTAGTACTTCCACAGTAATAAAGTTGGTCGCGTTTTGTTAAAGGAGATGGGACACAATCTTGTCTACCTTAAAGCGGACATAGAGCCTCGTCAGCGCCTTAAAGTCCCACATCACCGGGCCTGGGTTTTAGTTTCATCGTCAGGTGAAGTACAAACGGCTGGGTGCTCATGTGTTGCGGGACCAGGGCGATCTTGCAGCCACGCAGCTGCAATACTTTGGAAGGTAAAATGTTGATACTTCTGGTAGTTGTTTAATATCAGTTTGACTGTTACATCCTAATCATTTGTTATAACCTAATCATTTGTTTAACAAACATGTATTCATTACTTAAATGAGCTCATTGTTTCTGCCTTAGTAGAATACATTATTAGCTAAATGTGGGAATTGTATGTATATGTACATTTATGACATTACTTGGATAGTCACCTCTGATAAAAGATAATTCTAAATTGTAATGTAGGCACATGCGTTTTCTGTAAAACTGCTTTTAAATGATCTGTATTGTGAAAGGCAAATAAATAAATGTGAATTGAATTGGATCAGTTTGCAACTGCTGAGTATATTTCATAATGGGCAATGTTCTAATGTAGGTTGAGAATGCAGTCAGACAGGGAAAGACAGGGATGTCATGTACTGATGTGCAGAGGAAGTGGAATGCAGGCACAAGGCAGAATGTAGAGCAGAAAAAGGTTAAGCACATTCATTTCAAACGTCATAAACCAGACCACATTCATCCAGGCTCATCAGCACCAGATCCCATAAGTGTGTCATCCACAGAAGGCTCCCCCAAACTTTTCAAGGATCACTCAGAATTTAAAGGGTCACTCCACCCATTTGCATTAAGATTTCCATTGTTAGAAATCCAGTCATACTATTGAATGGTCGTGCAACACTCTTTCATTTTCCCCTGAGACGAGAGAAATCCTCTATTTACCTTTTTCACTTCCTCCTACAATGACGCAAAAATCGTAAATTTACGTCATTGTAGGAGGAAGTGTAAAAGGGGGGGGGGGGGGGTTTCTGTGAAGACTACAAGCACTAGTTCCCACCCTTTCAAACCCGCCCATAGGGGGTTGGACCTAATGCGCTAACAGACCTATCAGATCAGTGCCAGTGCGTTTGATTTCACCGGGAGAAACTTTTTGAAAATATGGACGAAGGTACTGAATACACAGGCGGATGCATTATGGAGGATCTGGATTTTGACGAAGTTATGGTAGAAACGGATGTTCGTGGCTACCTTTATGAGCCACAGTATAGCGACGAGCAGCTGAGGGCTATGGAGGAACCGGAGGCGGCTGAAGCTGCTGTCACCACAGCCGATGCAGACGATCTGCCTGCGGCGGACGAGGATCCCGCAATGGCTCGAGCTGGGGCAGATTGGTGGTGCCTGTGCTCTCACTGTGCGCCAATGGACACAGAACAAGAGTCTGTCTGCTGCTGAGAATTCCAGCGGTGCTACGGAATCCGAGGATGACACGTGTCTGTTGTTGCTCACCCGAGTTTCGCACCCCATATGGATAGCGGCGTCCTGGAGACCTACTTTAGAATACCTAAGTTCAACTGGCAACGTCAGCCAAAGCCTACAGGGTCAAATGGTCGTCTTTTTGTAAAGTAAGTTTATTTTCATTTTGTTAACACGCTAACGTGGCAGGTTCATTGCACAAATATCTTGCAGGTAAGCTAGCTACTGTAATGGGAGTGGTCTGCGGAGCTGAGCATTGCAATGCAATATGGGGATTGTTGTTTACAATCCACAAGCACTAAAAAGTCATTTTCTGCCTTTTATCGGCCAAGAAGGTCCTAAATTAGAAATTTATTATACTATTCTACTACATATATGACCCACTTTCAATACATATTCATGTCTCCACCGGTGGAATGACCCTTTAAAATGTATGTCAGTTCCTCTGTGATGGCCCCACTATTTCATCTACAGACGGATGGTCTCCTTCAGCGGTGTTACAGATTAGATGTAGAGAATAATGAGTCTTCTCAGAGACTCAATCAGTTATTCAGGAAAGAACCGCATATGACGGTTAGCCACTCACCATAACCACTGGGATTTACTAGCTTACGTCTACTTCCACTATCTCACCGGAAGTTTCACCCATAATCATTTCTAAAGTAGCGGGTGCAGGAATAAGGTGGATAGAATGACTGGATAGCTCATGACATTCTAAACTGCCATCAGACAGTGAAGCCACCGGAAGTGTTCGAGCGCTCATCTTACGATTCCCTACCAGCAGAGGGCTCCAATGGCCGTTATACAGATTTTGGTAGCTTCGACGGTACTTTTAAGATGACCCGCTGTGCAGCATACAAGTGTAAAACGACGTTCACAAAAGGATGTAGAAAAACTGCCCACAGGTTGTATTTCAAGCCCTATAAGTAGTAATTTATATGTACAATTGTCGCTATTCCTGTGTTGTTTTCTCCGAGGCAAGAGTAACTTAATTCTTCTAGTGTTGTCCAAAGAACCGGTAATGTTACTTCGGTAAGTTACCAAGTCGGTACTGAAATTTTGAAAATGGGATGATACCAGCATTTCTGCAGTACCGGGTAACTTATATTCTCGGTACCCACTAATAGCTGCTTTCAATCGCTTCAGTGTTTATCTAAGTGCGATCGAGGCTCCAGACTAACTTTTTTACTAGGAGCACTTTAGCCAATGTAGCCTAAGTTATACCACAATGTATTATACTAGTGTCTGTGAATATTAAACCGCAAAAAACGTGGCTATTAACCCTGCATGTTCTTGCATGTCTCTGTGGGACAAAATGGCGCAGACGCGCGGTTTAATTTACCACACACACACACACACACACACACAGAAGCACGCGTGACGCTCGTGCAGGTTTCAGTCTCTGCTGCCTCACGATATGAGGACATTATGAACTTCCTCTCCAGAGCCGATCTGAGAGTCACTTCATGAGCATTTTACCACTTCATTTGAGAAAAAAATCGTCATATCATAACACACAGAGAAGCTCAAAGGTCTTCACGGCAACCTGTCAAAATAAATGTTCGGTTTAGCTTTAAGAAATTGACTGAAATAATTATATTTGCCTACTGTTGTACAGTAGATTTAGCTACATCTTAATGTAATGCAATTTTTAATAAGCAGGACAAATTTTCGACTTTAAACAAATATCCATTTATGGTTATGGTGTGGGGATGTTTTTCAGGGGTTGGGCTTGGACCTTTGCTTCCAGTGAAGGGAATGTTAATTCTTCAGCATACCGAGACATTTTTGACAATGCTATGCTTCCAACTTTGTGGGAATAGTTTGGGAAAGGCCATTTTCTATTCAAGAATGACTGGTCCAAACCAAAGTACCATGCTTGAATTCACTGAACTATTCAGAGCAACCCCATTTTTTCACAAATGTTTGTAATTGCAGACTGCATATAATTACATTTAATTTTGATATCCTATAAACGTTTAGTTAATTTAATGTATGTGATTATGGAGTCTTCATTGGCCCTTCATTATAATGTTGTGTTATGAGTCTTGATGTGTTTTCAGGCCAAGGTTACAAAGGACCACCCAGTGCTTTCCACAATATAGCACTTTGAACTGTGACACGAACACAAAGGGTCCTCTTAGGGGGAAACCTTGCCTCTCTGGTCTTTATGAAGTGTGAAGTGCTGTCTGGAGCAACATGTTCAAGTCAATCAGCTCTGGACAATGTCTCAGGGCCCTTTCTGCGGCTGTCGACCCTTTGCGTGAGCTTGGGGTCTGTATACTTAAAGCACACATGCATGAACTACCGGAGGGCCAAATTACTTCACAACCTTGATATTTGCTGTACAAATGATATAGATATCACTATGGCTTAAACCAAGACAATGTGTGTGCAAAAGTGGTATAAAGAGTGTGACACGCTATAAAGAGCTGTCAAGAGCATTATGAACCAACAGGTCCCGATATAACCCTAACCGTAAAGCCATGTTGCCTTCTCAGAAGCCTGGAAAAAATGTTATTACCGGTTCCAGTTCCGACGTCACAAGCTAAAATCTCCGGTTTCACCGTCTACATGACAACACTGCAACCGGAGTTTCTAAAAATCTTCACCCAGGCAGGAGTTTTCAGAAAAGTTCGGTTTCAGTGAAAGGAAACTGCATTTGCGTGTGGACGAACGGCCAAACCGCATAGAAAAAGCTGCGGTTTTGTCCGTGTTCGTGTGGTTTGTTTTCATTACTCACATGTCTTTGTTAGATTTTCCTGCCACAATGTTACCATGGTCACCGTCATCATGTGTGTGTTTGTTTCAGCAGTGTATCGTTAATTACCTTTCATTGTGTCATTACTTAAGTTCCTCCTTTTCCTCTATGTATTACTACCCGTTTGGATTGCTGCCTGTTTTTGATTTATTATTAAACTTCGCATTGGACTTTATTAATCTGCCTCTTCATCGGTCTGCCTGCACACAGCTGTGACAGTATGCTTTTAAAATGCATCTAAGAATATTGTAATGGGCTACTTCAAATATAGTGTTCATATTTTTTTTTAAATAATTATAAATAGCGATTGTATGGGTTCAGAGAATATGCCACATGAGGTTTTCTCTAGAGCCCCCGATTACAACATATTTTCATTGGCCATTTGGAAATAATTCAGGTAAGTTCTGACCGTTTTAATAATTGATTTTTTGAGCATACACTTGGATTTCTGATGTTATAATGTGTTCAAAACCCAAACAAGACACGAAAAACAAGTTCCATTCAGCCACTCGACACATTTTCTAACTCTAGCCAGGGTGTTTTGACAAAAGGCCCTGTGACAGCAACGGATTGACCCCCTGTTTTTCAGTCACAAGACTCGAGAGAGCTGCGGGCTATAGAGCAAAAGTGCCTTTGGACTTCATGTATCAGCACACACATCTTTGCTTCTGAGCTCCATTCCCGCCTTAAGACCACCGCCATCTCCCATTAACATCCCAAGAATTTTAATCTGAGTTCCCCTCTCACAGTGAAGGAGAGTCGTTTCTCCAATACCCGGGAGACGCGTCTGACGATGGGGATCATGGATAGATTCCTCTTTGTTTTGGCTTCCCCCCTCCCTCCCTCGTTTCTTTCTCCAGCTCTCTACCCCTTCCTATGGTAATCCCAGCATCCCTCTCTTCATGTTACACCCTGCAGGAGTTTGGGGAGACGTATAAGCTATTGTAATCATCGGCTGTCATTATCTCGCCCATTGATGGATTGTTTGGTTTATCTGCGATGAAAGTATGGCAATACTTTAGCTTCACTTGAGCTGCATTGCGTCATTGGAGACAAATAATAAGAATTTCACTCTTATCGCTGCTTTTGCAGATGGAAAGCAAGTAAAACTTTATCAGCAATTCTCTCAGAGGGGAGAAAATGGAGCATTGTTTGTTCAGTAGGGACTTTTATTCTGCAAAGAAGATCTGTGATTAATGAACTGATGTAAAAGAGCTGATGACACGGTGAATAAAGCTGCGTTCACATTCACCGTTGTTCGGCAAATTTTCGTTTGCGAAATTCAGTCACTTCAATAGAAATCTACACTATTGGTAATTTTGCGAAAGGGCAAAAGATTTTTTCTTTTTATTATTAAAGCAGAACATAAGACAAATACAGTTAGACAATACCATAAATACAAAGCTCATCAAACAGAAAGTAGGATGTACGTGTTATTATGTGATGTGTGTGTGTGTGTGTGTGTGTAAAATTGTATTGAGTATGTGTGTTTCCATTATATGTTTCCTAATATATATGTAGAACAATGCTCATATATATACTACTGATTGGTCAATAGCTGTGCTTTATTCACGATAAAACACGGCTATGACCGCTTCACCCAACAGTTCTATTTGTCACTAAGAAGAAAAAAAAAAAAGGAAGGAAAGAAAGTCATCAAAAAATGGTGAGGCTGTTGAGAGAAGATGAAAAAGAAGAGAGATAGAGAGAGAGAGAGAGAGAGAGAGAGAGAGAGGGAGAGGGAGAGAGAGAGAGAGAGAGAGAGAGAGAGAGAGAGCGAGAGAGAGAGAGAGAGAGAGAGAGAGAGAGAGAGAGAGAGAGGGAGAGAGAGAGAGAGAGAGAGAGAGAGAGAGAGAGAGAAAGAAAAAAAGAGGAAAATGGATACATAAATTGCTAAATAAAAAATAAAAATAAAAATATATATATGTATTAAAAAAAAGAAAGAAAAAAGGGACGAGGGCGAAAGATTTCTCTACGTAGATTTCACAACACGTTTGAATATATATATATATATATATATATATATATATATATTTTTTTTTTTATATATATATATATATATATATTTATATATAGTTTTAAGACATTTATATTTATTTAAATCTTTATTTAGATTATCATTGTTTTTAAATCATAAAACCAATATTGTAAAAATAAGGTATTCATTTAAATTGCTAATATGATTTTTAAGTCTTGGTTTTGGAACAAGGGTGAAACAATAGAATACACACCAAAATATTTGAAATGATAAAAAAAAAATTGCTATTTTTTTTGTGATCTTAAAAAAAAAATCTTAAAATTTTTTTGAAAAAAGCTGTATATTTTAGACCCAGTAACTATTCATCATTTCTTTAGAATTTTCCCTCCATACTTAGTTTGATGCGTTGACGTTCCCACTGAAACAGGAAGCTGAGGCGGGACATATTGAATGGCTCCTCGCCCTTTTCAAATAGCCAATAGCATTTAGTTTACCTCACAGACTGCGAGTCGTACTTGACAGCACCATGGAAGCGAATCCGAGCGCTGATGATACGTTGGATTCAATAGTAACATTAGAGATGTGAATAAATTCTAGCCATTTCATTCTCAAAACGGAATAAAACTCGAGCGTTTGACCAAACGAACACACATTTCCAAACCATATTGCTCCGTGACGTGACAACGGTAGTGATGTCCGGTGATCGTTCTTTTGAAACCGATCGAACCAGTTCATCAAATCGAACTGAATCATTCAAAACAGATCACTCACTCTCTTTCGGACATGCCTGACAGTCACTCCGACTCGAATGAAACAATATCCCGGAGTATGTGTTACTCCAGTAACTCAGAAAGTTAACTGATGGAACTAATAAGCATGTGTTTACTGCCGAACACACAGTCAGGTACAGCCAGGTGGTGTTCATAGCAGAAGGGGCGGAGCTTCAGATTCTAGAGAGCATTTGGTTGGACAGAAGATGTGATGAGAAGCTTAAGTCTGCGGTGACGTCATAAAAATCCCTGATCCATTTTAGCGGAATTGAGAGACTGTACGTTTTGAATGCTTATCTCTCCTAAATGCGAATTTGTTTTGTTTTGGAACACACCAGCTTATTTATAACATTAAGGCTTACATATTCATCCTAAAAACTTACATTTTGATTTCAGGAAGCCTTTAAATTTCCTTTTTTTTTTGTTGCCTTTATTCATTTAAACGGTCCTGCGGTTTGATGAATGATTTTTTAAAAGTACTAATATTCCATGTAGGCTCTCATTAATACAAGCTCATAAAAGCTGCATGCATAATAATTATAAAATAATTTGCAAATTGCAGTTTAAATAGAGTATATATATAGTATGTAAAGTTAAGTATTTCACCTCAATTACCAGTAGTCACAGTTTCCCTCAGATTGGACTTTGTTTACCTGTTTGCACTATTTCCCGCCACTAGTTTGTTGTCATGGTTACAGATTTGATTTTGTCATTCAGTTCAGGTGTGTGCAGTTAATCATCATTGTTTTCAGTTCTATATAAGTTCATGTGTGTTCTCCTTTTCTTTGTTGGGTCTCATCTATGGTATGTTGTAATGTTTTGTTTTCTCAGTTGGATTTGAAGTTACCAGTGGATGTTATTAAACACAGTTTTGAACTTTAACCTTCTTTGTGGGCTTGCTACCACACTACAGTGACACCAATATATAGTATATATATATATATATATAAGTCCACTGAATGAATGAACCATGATAAGGCACTCTCCAAGGGGTTATGAACTCAAAATGTAGCTTGCGTAGATATATAGACAGAAACAGCCGCACAGAATTCACAAAGAGGACATAAACCTGAGATATGTGAATATATTGACATATAGACTAAGTGAAACCCTGTCGTACAGAACTTAATCAGACAGATGGGGAACTGGGTTTATGAATTAAGGGTGCTTATCCCATTTGTACGAGTCTTAGAGAGGCATTTGGAAACTTTCTTCCAGTTGATGTAGATTTTAAAAAGCAGAAAGTTTGAGCTGACAGCTTTTTAAAGATGTTTTTCTATTGTGCAACGTGCTAAGCACTTCATCATGCCTGGCTTAAACAAAATCCAAACATGAGGGAGAGGTTGCGCGGGATTAGACATGCTCTTTGGCCGAGGAGCGCCTGCACAGACCGACAGGCCATAAGCTATATTGAGATTTTAATGGTGTGAATGCTGACAAAGACGAATGATGGCGCATGCACGATTTACTCCATCTGTGTGTTTCATTTAGATTTTGAATCCATTCTTAATGAAAAACGTGCAGTATGTTGTTAATTTAAACAGCAAATGCAAACGTTGATGAATGCTCATGCTGTCCAAAACTCCCACTCACACAACATACAGTAGATATTATTAAACAGAAACGTGCGTTTCATTTCATTTACTGCTACGCACTTAGAAGAGGTATCCATGTTTATCAGTATATGCTTAATTCAAAATCAAACCTAAGGTTTTTTGCGTTGCTAGTGTCATGACACACTTTAATGTCCTTAAAGGAATATCCCAAGAGCAATTCCAATTCAGGTTAATTTCAAATCAACAGCATTTGTGACATAATGTTCATTGCAAAAATAAAAAGAGCATATTAATATACGCTAAATGGTTGAATCTCTTGAAAGCTATAGGAAAAACTATAATCAAGACAAAATAAACTTAGAAATAAAATATACTAAATAAGGCCTGTTTTGTATGGAAGCGTATTTCCGCCACTGAATAAAAAAATAATTTTAAAAAAATGCTATTTTTTATATCACAATAGTGACTTTTGTTTCTAGCAATTTTGAATTTGCATCTCGCAATTCTCACTTTTTTTTGTGTGTGATATGAACTCACAACTGCATGTTATAAAATCAGAATTTGCGAGATATAAACTCACAATTGCGAGAAACAAAAGTCGATAGCACTTTATATTACAGTCCTGTTACTGTACTGCACTTTATTTTACTGCCTATACATACTATGTACTTATAACAGCAATTTCAATAGCTGGGTAATAACTAGGTACTAACTCTGAACCTACCCCTAAACCTACCCTTAACCCATGTAGTTACCTTATATTACCAGTACTTTCTTGGATAAGTACACTGTAAGTACACGTACTGTAAAATAAAATGTTGAATTTTATTTGCAGAAAGGTAAGAATTGTATGATAGAAATTGTAATACAATTGTAAGAAAATGTCCGAATTGTGTGATATAAACTCACAATTCCAAGTAATTATTTGGAGATAAAAATTCACTATTGCGAGAAAAGTAGTTAGAAATGTGAGATATAAATGTGCAATTGCGATAAAAAAGTCAGAATTGTGAGGTATAAACTCGCAATTGAGAGAAAAAGTCAGAATTGCAAGATAGAAACTCACAATTGCAAGAAAAAAGTATTATTGCGATATATATAAACACGCAATTGCGATAAAAAGTCAGAATTGTGAGATAAAAAGATGCATACATTAAAAAAAATTATAATATTCTGTGGCAGAAACAAACTTCTAATCTTGCACCCGGCGCAAATGACTTTGTACACTGACGCATGTATCATTCCTATTTAGCACCCGCGCAAAGCGGACTTTTCCCTCCACAGACACACGTCGGTTAACTAAGAAATACACTTGCGCTCCCCGGGGCGGTTCAGTGCAAAGAGGATCCGTGTTCCGGCGCAAACTTTCCCTCATGCTATTTTGCTGTTCTATAAAACAATTGCGCCACTGACCAGAAAAAACCTAGTCTAAAGTCAGTGGCACGTTGCGCGTACATTCAGATGCTATTTTAAGCGCGCATCCTTGGCCATAATACAGAGTGTGAACAACGCGCATACACTGTAGATGATTCCCTCATCTACACAGATGCATTTAACTTTTTGCAAATGATGGGGAAAATAGGCATAAAGCTTACACATTTACCCAAATTATTATCTGCATGTTTTACCGAAGCTAATTTGGGTGGGTTTGTCCCATCCCCAATGTCACTTCTCTTTCTTTTACGGCCCTGACGAGAACATCGATCTCATCGGCTGAGAACCGATTCTGAAGCGCGCCTGGTAAATGCGCCGTTATAATAGTATTGCGCCATGGAACAAGCGCACCTCGTACATCATCCTCTTGAATGGAATGTGATATAAAGCTCTTATTGGTTTGTTTCCCGTTACGCCCAAACCACACCTATGAATAATGAAGCTAGTTCAGACCAACTCCTTTTAGATTTGCGGCAGACGCAAGAGGCATTTATCCCGCCGGGAAAATAGCAACAGCGCCGGGATCCGCCCACAAAGTTACTTGCGCTTTGCGCTTTGACACTTGCGTTTCAGATCGTTAAAATAGGGCCCCTAATGTCAGTCATATAATACACCCCCACACCCCCCACCCCACCCCATAGTATAATCACTGTAATGCAATCAATAAAAAAAAAATAATGCTAATTTCAATGGCAAAGTTCATTTGTAAAATTACAAAATTACATTCACATCATGGTAGTATTTGTACTTAATTCAGGAATGAATGAATGTATGAAAAGAATGAGCGAATCAAGGTTAATACGAGGCACTTACAGTACAATGGAAGTAAGTTATGGCAAATGTTTTAGAGGATTTAAAAGCAGAAATGTGAAGCTTATAATTTGTTTAAGTACTTAATGGAAGTAAGTTATTGCTTTAACTTTATTTAAAGAGGGGCTGGTTTATTCATTATTATGTTAAAACTTTTATATTATTTGCTCTGAGTTTAAAACATAAGTTTTTTTGATTTGTTTTTGCTGTTTTAGGTTTTATTAAGCATTTAGTTTCAAATTATAATCAAGTTAACTTGAACATTGTTTTATGTCTTGTGGCTATACAATTGAAACAGATTCCATTCACATCCATTGCAAGATTTTTCAAATATTTTATTTTATTTTTTTGAGAAAGGATTTCATCTCTTGCAGCATTAAAAGATTTGGCAAAGAGAAAGGGTCTACCTCCCATTGATTCCTTCAGTACAGCAGAGAATTACATTTGCAGATCAATAAATCTATTAAGCATAATGCAGCATAAGATAAATGCAACTGATGTATCCACACAGAGTGTTAAGAAACCTAACTACCTATTTGAACAAATCCAGACATAATACGTTTTTGCTAATCCTATCTTTCATATCACTGAATAAACTTTTTGTGCGACAGCGTTTCTTCAAAATCCTCTCTATGCTATTCTGTTCTGCACTGCAAAATCCATATTTCCATTTTCCCATTTTTCAGTTCCCGCACCAGTAGGCAGATGTCGGGCTGTCTCAGGGATGGCAGGGTTAGCCGGCTCCAGATTACAACTCGCTCTTTTACTCGTTCAAGGTTCGTTGCTGGCTGACCTGTAGCTCTTTGAGAGGCAGTGAAGAGAGCTGCCAAACTTATCTATATCTGAGACCAAAAATAGAGCTTTCCTCTGGCGCTGTGTCTGTTAGCCGTGTGTGTTCACCTCACAACACACATCAGCACTCGTACAACACCCCGAGTGCTTTCAGAACCCCATTCTGTGTCAGATCAACTTCGAAGAACCAGCAAACTCCCCACCCAGGCTTGGAGCTGTAGGGGACACCGAGGGCAACTATACATTCTTTATATATACTGTGTGTATATATATATATATATATAAAGTCGTAATTCACAGAATACTGGAAAAATATTGGAAAAACGTTCCAAAAACAAAACAAAAAGTTGCAAGTACTATCAACTTGGATGTTTAAGTCATTTCAACTTAAATTGCATTAAACTAATTCAAATGAGTTGAATCTTGTATAACTCGCTTAACTTATTTTGATGAGTAAAAGCAATGTAAAAACATATGTTGTCATAACTTATTAATCATTATTATTTTTTTGTTTACAGTGTACGTATAGGAACTAGAAACAGTTCTTCTGTTTGGACGTGATCACTAAAGCTTACCGATAATGCTAACAAAATTAAACACATTTGCTGAAGACACTACGCAGTTTTAGCTTGGTTCTACAAAGTCTTTGAGCTTTTTTATTGTGAATAATGCACCCCTCATCACAAGTGCACAGCTGTACCAGATGAGTTTCAGAGCAAGTTTACTATTTCAGAAAACAATTAATATGGAGCTGTTTATGTGATGTAAACATCAAAATGTATAGTTTACAAATCATGCACTATGCTTAACAGTGTTTTGAGCTCATAGCGTAGTGATGTACAAGCTTTTGTTGAACAATTCTTTTAAAGCAAAAGGATCACACGTGGGAATTCAGTAATAATGAATTATGCCCTCTCGTAGTGTAACTTATTTGCACGTTGTGTGTTGTTTTTGCACACGACTCACTAAAGAAACTATTCAAAAGTGGTTCAGATCCATCTGCATAACTGTTGCTTGATATGCAGCTGACGCACTGCACAATAAGCATTGATAAAAGCAAATATTCATGAAGCATTCTCTCCTACTGTCATGCATTTGACATTTTAACAGTTTCTATAAACTAAAGCATTGAGAGTGTATGTGTGTAGCTCACTTGAACATTCAGAAAGTATAATTCAAGGGAGGAAAATATAAATCACTGTTAGCAAATTCAGTTGTCGGCAGCTCTGACAAAACATTGAGAGCGACAGAAATGTAGGGGCATAGGCATGGAAATGACAAGGCTAATTTCACCCACAACTGATTGTCAAATGAGGACGGAACCTTCACAATAATAAAAGAGAAAATTAGTGCGATTCCCAGGCACTCGAGAGGGAAAGTGAAGTGTTCAAGCATGAGACAGTTTCACGCTAAAGGCCTTTCCAGTCCAGCAAAGACATGCTGTGAGCCAAGAGAAAGAGAGAGAAACTCTGCATTAATAATCTGCTGACAACACACAGGGAAAAGTGTTAGTGTAATTGTCTGTGTAGTGCAGTCTAAATAAAAGCCCGTTTAAATAGCTCACTATAGAGATGAGTGGGGTAAGATGTCACCATGAAATCAAAATAGGCAATTGTTATGTTTGTCTTCATGGAATATTGCAGTATTTATCATAAATGGTTTATCCATTTATATTAGTATTATTTTAAATTCATGTTCCTCATAATCTTGAATCAGAATAACTTCCCCTCCCTCTTGCAGCATCTCTTCTCATCTCTGATGATGAAGGCGGGGCAACCTGTCAATCACATCAGATCCACCAATAGCAAACCACAACCATATCCAATCATCCAATCAAATCCCAGTGGACAAAATCAAGCGCAGTCCTACATTTGTTCTTGTTCCAGAAGCCGTTTCACTCGGATATACGTCACAATATGGAAGAAAAGACAATCACAACTTGTGTTTCATGCTGACTTTAAAGGACTATTTCAGGTGTAATGCAGGTTAGGCTCAATTGACAGCATTTGTGGCATAATGTACCAAAATAATAATAATAATAATAATAATTTAGACTTATCTGGGTAACTAGACACTTAGAATGAAAGTGAATGGTGCCAATTCATACATGTAAAAATACTCACTTTTTCAATATCAGCAATAGGCACAGCAATTAAACAATATGGATGTTAACTCTATTTTAGCCTGAAAATTATCTTGCTTTATATTTTGCTTTATCTTACCCTTTCTATGTAAAGGTATGTCCAATTTTACAACTTTATTTCAATGAAACGGCCGTAATAATTATGAAAACAGCTTTACACGTTTTAACAGACAAATTATAATCTTCACATTTTTCTTTTAAATCCTTAAAAAATTAGCCCCATTTACTTCTATCGTAAGTGAATTATTTAAAATATGAATAAGAATTTGTTTTTTGTTTTTAAGAAAAAGAGGGACAATAATATTTGTTATTATTATAACACCACAAATGGTGTTAAATTAGTTTAACATGTTGTAAACATGCATTGTTGCCGATAAAAAGAGTTTTGGGGTAAGATGTGCCAACAGCTCAGCTAACTAATTAGCAGTGGTGCATTTGGTCGCATTTATTTTTGCAGTTTATCTCTAGTACAGTGCTTTTAACATTAACAATTATCTCTTATACATTTTGGGCTTGTAGCAGTAATATGGCACAACTTTCCCCACCATTCTCAAAATTGTTTAAAAAAAAGTTTGTCTACACACCAGTCTGACCAGCTCTGTGCTATCAAACCACCTTAGGCTAGTTTAATCAGTTTTGTCAGCAGGGTATGAATCAGTAACATCAGTTTCATTTGCAATTCTCAACTCAACAGCAATCTGTTATCATATGCCCCAATACATGAACTCTGAAATTTGGATTCAAAATAACTTCCCCTATTCCTTCCCCTACTCCAGCCTGCCAAGAGATGCCCTCCAGAGGCAGACATGAATTTAGTAAATGCAAAATTAGCATTCGGCTACAAGGATGCAACTCATTAGCTGCCTACATATTTGATTTGGATTGACTCACTGTTTAACATGTCAGGGAAAACCTTAAGCTGTTCATTCACCCCTGCAGCACCCTCCCACGACACATCAGACCAACCAATGTAACAGTAATGAACGCGCTGTCCCGCGCAGATAATTAGCCAGCAACCTGTGGAGCCGCTAATGATGATGGGAGTAGAGAGATTAACAGATTGAGAACAGGCTGAGAAACTAGAGGTGACGCTAAACTCAACAAATACATCTTTGAAGTCCACCCCTTCTGATGGGAATTGCATAGACCCTGGTAAAAACAATCATCTTGCAAAATTACCCGCTAAAAGGACCTGTTAGCTCAAAACACGCTTGAGTCATATTCACAATTTCTTCACAGCTGCCGTTAAGGTTTCTTCAATTAAAATGCATATTGGGAAATGCAGGTCAGTATTTCAGGCCAGTAAGTTACGGCATAGAGTACCAGACAGCTGTTCAGTTGAGTTAAATGAATACACAGCATGTTGAATCGTGGATTAGAGAGTCATCTGGCAGAGTCAACATATTACTGCTGTGCTACAACTTTAGCGACAGGATGCGTGTTTTGAAAATGAACTACGCATTACTGATTTGATGATGTACAATGTAACCCAGTGCCTATACATCAAATTGGAACGGCATGGTGTGAGGCAACAAATTCCAAAGAGACTTATGATCAGTGATACTATTTCTCATGTACTCCAAAACCCTCAAAAAGGTAGCTATAGTATAGCTATGCTGCAAAGTCTGTTGCAAAATTAGCTAAATTAAACTGAGATCTACCATAAAATAGCTAGTTACACTACAATCTACATAGAAAAAGTAGCTGATTTCATTAAAGCTACCTTAAAAGCTATATGAGATAATTAGTAAATTACTTAAAAAAAGCTAAATAGTTTTCAAATGGTGTAAATAAGAAAATAGAAAACTTTTTGCAACACTAACAATTAGCAATTAGCAATTTCTGGAGATGGGATCTTTTGACCTGAATTAGTAACTACCCAGGGGTGCATTTCTAAAAAGCAACATTAGCAAACTATGATCACAAGTTCCACCAATGTTCAATAATTATGATCAGTGTTTTCCAAAACCATAATTCCAATAAATATTCGCAAACAGCATCGCAAAGTTGTGTGGTTGGAACAACCGCTTTTGACTTGTGGTTTGAAGCATAGTTTCTTGTATATGACATGTGGAAAACAAACCTCTTACTGAAGCTCAAACGTGATGCGTAACACGAGAATGAACCTCATTGGTTCTTGCAGAAGCTCAAACGTGCTGCGTAACACAAGGATGAACCTCATTGGCTCTTGCTAAAGCTCAAATGTGCTGTGTAACATGAGAATGAACCTCATTGGTTCTTGCAGAAGCTCAAACGGGCTGCATAATACAAGAATGAACCTCATTGGTTCTTGCTGAAGCTCAAACGTGCTGCGTAACACAAGGATGGACCTCATTGTCTCTTGCTAAAGCTCAAATGTGCTGCGTAACATGAGAATGAACCTCATTGGTTCTTGCAGAAGCTCAAACCTGCTGTGTAACACGAGGATGAACCTCATTGGTTCTTGCTAAAGCTCAAACGGGCTGCATAACACGAGAATGAACCTCATTGGTTCTTGCAGAACCTCAAACGTGCTGCATAACACAAGAATGAACCTCATTGGTTCTTGCTAAAGCTCAAACGTGCTGCGTAACACGAGAATGAACCTCATTGGTTCTTGCAGAACCTCAAACGTGCTGCATGACACAAGAATGAACCTCATTGGTTCTTGCTAAAGCTCAAACGGGCTGCGTAACACGAGAACGAACCTCATTGGTTCTTGCAGAACCTCAAACGTGCTGCATAACACAAGAATGAACCTCATTGGTTCTTGCTAAAGCTCAAACGTGCTGCGTAACACGAGAATGAACCTCATTGGTTCTTGCAGAAGCTCAAACCTGCTGTGTAACACGAGGATGAACCTCATTGGTTCTTGCTAAAGCTCAAACGGGCTGCGTAACATGAGAATGAACCTCATTGGTTCTTGCAGAAGCTCAAACCTGCTGCGTAACATGAGAATGAACCTCATTGGTTCTTGCAGAAGCTCAAACGGGCTGCATAACACAAGAATGAACCTCATTGGTTCTTGCTGAAGCTCAAACGTGCTGCGTAACACAAGGATGAACCTCATTGGCTCTTGCTAAAGCTCAAATGTGCTGCGTAACATGAGAATGAACCTCATTGGTTCTTGCAGAAGCTCAAACCTGCTGTGTAACAGGAGGATGAACCTCATTGGTTCTTGCTAAAGCTCAAACGGGCTGCATAACACGAGAATGAACCTCATTGGTTCTTGCAGAACCTCAAACGTGCTGCATAACACAAGAATGAACCTCATTGGTTCTTGCTAAAGCTCAAACGGGCTGCGTAACACGAGAACGAACCTCATTGGTTCTTGCAGAACCTCAAACGTGCTGCATAACACAAGAATGAACCTCATTGGTTCTTGCTAAAGCTCAAACGTGCTGCGTAACACGAGAATGAACCTCATTGGTTCTTGCAGAACCTCAAACGTGCTGCATAACACAAGAATGAACCTCATTGGTTCTTACTAAAGCTCAAACGTGCTGCGTAATACGAGAATGAACCTCATTGGTTCTTGCAGAACCTCAAACGTGCTGCATAACACAAGAATGAACCTCACTGGTTCTTACTAAAGCTCAAACGTGCTGCGTAACACGAGAATGAACCTCATTGGTTCTTGCAGAACCTCAAACGTGCTGCATAACACAAGAATGAACCTCATTGGTTCTTGCAGAAGCTCAAACGTGCTGTGTAACACAAGAATGGACCTCATTGGTTCTTGCTAAAGCTCAAACGTGCTGCGTAACACGAGAATGAACCTCATTGGTTCTTGCAGAACCTCAAACGTGCTGCATAACACAAGAATGAACCTCATTGGTTCTTGCTAAAGCTCAAACGGGCTGCGTAACACGAGAATGAACCTCATTGGTTCTTGCTAAAGCTCAAACGTGGTACGTAACACGAGAATGAACCTCACTGGTTCTTACTCAAGCTCAAACGTGCTGCGTAACACGAGAATGAACCTCATTGGTTCTTGCAGAACCTCAAACGTGCTGCATAACACAAGAATGAACCTCACTGGTTCTTACTAAAGCTCAAACGTGCTGCGTAACACGAGAATGAACCTCATTGGTTCTTGCAGAACCTCAAACGTGCTGCATAACACAAGAATGAACCTCATTGGTTCTTGCAGAAGCTCAAACGTGCTGTGTAACACAAGAATGGACCTCATTGGTTCTTGCTAAAGCTCAAACGTGCTGCGTAACACGAGAATGAACCTCATTGGTTCTTGCAGAACCTCAAACGTGCTGCATAACACAAGAATGAACCTCATTGGTTCTTGCTAAAGCTCAAACGGGCTGCGTAACACGAGAATGAACCTCACTGGTTCTTACTCAAGCTCAAACGTGCTGCGTAATACGAGAATGAACCTCATTGGTTCTTGCAGAACCTCAAACGTGCTGCATAACACAAGAATGAACCTCACTGGTTCTTACTAAAGCTCAAACGTGCTGCGTAACACGAGAATGAACCTCATTGGTTCTTGCAGAACCTCAAACGTGCTGCATAACACAAGAATGAACCTCATTGGTTCTTGCAGAAGCTCAAACGTGCTGTGTAACACAAGAATGGACCTCATTGGTTCTTGCTAAAGCTCAAACGTGCTGCGTAACACGAGAATGAACCTCATTGGTTCTTGCAGAACCTCAAACGTGCTGCATAACACAAGAATGAACCTCATTGGTTCTTGCTAAAGCTCAAACGGGCTGCGTAACACGAGAATGAACCTCATTGGTTCTTGCTAAAGCTCAAACGTGGTACGTAACACGAGAATGAACCTCACTGGTTCTTACTCAAGCTCAAACGTGCTGCGTAACACGAGAATGAACCTCATTGGTTCTTGCAGAACCTCAAACGTGCTGCATAACACAAGAATGAACCTCATTGGTTCTTGCAGAAGCTCAAACGTGCTGCGTAACACGAGAATGAACCTCATTGGTTCTTACTAAAGCTCAAACGTGCTGCGTAACATGAGGATGAACCTCATTGGTTCTTGCAGAAGCTCAAACGTGCTGCGTAACACAAGAATGAACCTCATTGGTTCTTGCAGAACCTCAAACGTGCTGCATAACACATGAATGAACCTCATTGGTTCTTGCTAAAGCTCAAACGTGGTGCGTAACACGAGAATGAACCTCACTGGTTCTTACTAAAGCTCAAACGTGCTGCGTAACACGAGAATGAACCTCATTGGTTCTTGCAGAACCTCAAACGTGCTGCGTAACACGAGAATGAACCTCATTGGTTCTTACTAAAGCTCAAACGTGCTACGTAACATGAGGATGAACCTCATTGGTTCTTGCAGAAGCTCAAACGTGCTGCGTAACACAAGAATGAACCTCATTGGTTCAAAACAATTCTAAATTTATGGCTTCAAAGAGATATTTCAATTTTAGGAAGGATTCTTTTGACTAAAGCAGAAGGAATTTCAAGATTTGTCTATCCTGCTCTGTCTCTTGATGTTCATGATTCAATATGTAAAGATATATATACCATATTTACAAATTTTGTGTGGAAAAACAGACACCATCATTTAAAAAAAGCGGTGCTCTCTGGTTCTAAGGATGAAAGTGGATTTGAACTTTTGGACTTTTGTGACTTAAATTATACCTTTAAGGTGAAATGGTTGAAGGAATGTTTAAGAGCACCTGAGTCCTTATGGTACTTTATCCCCAACAACATTTTTAATAGTGTAGGAGGCCTAAAATTTTTATTAAAATGTGACTATAATATTACAAGATTGCCGCTAAAACTATCCCATTTTTATCAACAAGCACTTTTGGCCTGGAAGCTGTGTCATTCTCACAACTTCTCTCCACATAAGTCCATCGTTTGGAATAATGAATGCATCACTAGAGGGAACAAGTCACTCTATTTGCAGAAATGGATCGATAGAGATATCATTTTTTTAAAAGACCTTTTTGATGGTAATAACCAATTACTTAACTATGAATCTTTTCTCAGGGAAAAGGCATTCCCAATAACTTTCAAAGAATATAACTTAGTTTTCAAGTCTATACCTAATGGTATATTAGAATTAATGAAAAGTTATAATAAACAAAACGAAGTTCCTGGTATTAATTTGACTCTTTATATAAACGGTATGGATGTTATGAGTAGCAATTGTACAAATAAGCATATCAGAAAATGCTTTCTAAATTTAAAGAAAATAACACCTCGTGGGAAATTTTTCTGGAATTCGCACTTTTCTGAGATTAATTGGCATAGAGCGTGGCTTGTTCCTTTTAGATTTTGTATCACAAACAAAGTTAGGGAATTACATTTGAAAATATTACAAAATATATATCCCACAAATTTGTTTATTTCAAAATTTAAACCTGTTGATAATCTTTGTAGTTTTTGTAAGACAGAACAAGAATCGTTAACTCATCTTTTTTATGGTTGTTCATTTTGCATTACATTTTGGAAAAATGTTGAAAATTATGTGACATTTAAAACAAAGAATACAATAACGCTTGAAGGGAAACAGATTATTACATATTTTGATTGTAGAGATAGAACTTTATGTAATATTGTAAATCTTTTTATTTTATTGGGCAAGTTCCATATTCATAAAGCTAAATTTTCCAAGTCAAGGCCATGTTTTAAACTTTTCCAAATTGAAACTGATATATATTTTGAGTCTCTTAAATGGGTTAAAAATAAGAAAGCTATGTCAATTACTGAAATATATTCAAAATTTTTCAGTTGAAAATAGAAAAATCTTTTTATTAATAATAATCTAAGTATTATTACTGGTATATAAATCATTCAATGGCCTAGGACCTCAATACATTGCAGATATGCTCACTGAATATAAACCCAACAGATCACTCAGATCATTAGGATCACATCGGCTAGAAATACCAAGGGTTCACTCTAAGCATGGCGAGTCTGCTTTTAGCTACTATGCCAGCCGCAGCTGGAACCAGCTTCCAGAAGAGATCAGATGTGCTCCTACAGTAGTCACATTCAAATCCAGACTCAAAACACTTCTGTTTAGCTGTGCATTTACTGAATGAGCACTGTGCCACTGTTCGTCCGACTGTTTGCACTGTATTTTATTTTATGTTTTAATTATTCTGATTTCTGTATTTTATCTTTTATTCTAAACTGTTTTAATTATTCTGATTTCTTTTGATTATTTTAATTTCTTCTATGTAAAGCACTTTGAATTACCATTGTGTATGAAATGTGCTATATAAATAAACTTGCCTTGCCTTGCCTTGCCTTATTTTTATAAATAAGATTGTAAGCCTGTCTATTTAATTTATTTTTTTATTTTTGTATTAATTTTATTCTTGTATTTATTTATTGTTTGTTGTATAATATTTGTTTACGTACTGTGATGATTGTATGTTTGAAATTTTATTTCAATAAAAAAAAAAAAAAAAAAAAAAAAAAAAAAAGAACCTCATTGGTTCTTGCAGAAGCTCAAACGTGCTGCATAACACAAGAATGAACCTCATTGGTTCTTGCTAAAGCTCAAACGTGCTGCGTAACACGAGAATGAACCTCATTGGTTCTTGCAGAAGCTCAAACGTGCTGCATAACACAAGAATGAACCTCATTGGTTCTTGCTAAAGCTCAAACGTGCTGCGCAACATGAGGATGAACCTCATTGGTTCTTGCAAAAGCTCAAACGTGCTGCGTAACGAGAATGAACCTCATTGGTTCTTGCTAAAGCTCAAACGTGCTGCGTAACACGAGACTGAACCTCATTGGTTCTTGCTAAAGCTCAAATGTGCTGCGTAACACGAGAATGAACCTCACTGGTTCTTGCTAAAGCTCAAACGTGCTGTGTAACATGAGAATTAACCGTATTGGTTCTTGCAGAAGCTCAAACGTGCTGCGTAACACGAGAATGAACCTCATTGGTTCTCACACGTCAAGCGAACATGATTGAGCTTCCATTTACCATGACTGATGTGTGAGTTGGTGAATGTTTATATGTGAATAAAAGCCTAAATTCAATCTGTTCATCATAAACTGTTGGATTCATATGGATTAGTTTTATTATCTCTTAATGAACTTTTTGTAGGGTAAAAGTGGTAGTTGCGTTGCTGTCAATGGAGGGACAGAAAGCTCTCAGATTTCATCAAAAAGATTTTCATTCGTGTTCTGAAGATGAACAAAAGTTTTACAGGTTGTGGCACAACAAGAGGGTGAGTAATTAAGGAAAGAATTTCATTTTTGGGTGAACTAACCCTTTTAAGCATATTAAGCAAGTTAGCATGCAGTACATTTAAAATATTGGTCCCACTTTATATTAAGTGGCTTTAAGTACTATGTACTTACATCAAAAAATAAGTACAATGTACTTATTGTGTTCATGTTGTATTGTAAAACACTTGTGCTGCTATTGAGGAGTCATACGGGTAATGTTAGGGGCTGGTGTGGTGGTATGGGTTGGTTTAAGGGTAGGTTAAGGTGTAAGGGAAGGGTCAACTGTGTAATTACATAAATGAATTACAGCTGTAATTACATGCTGGTATTTCTAAAATATAAGTACAATGTAAAAACATGTATGTACACAATAATTCCATTGTATCAAATTATTAATTTCAATGTAAATACATAGTACTTAAAGCCACTTAATATAACGTGGGACCAAAATATTTTATTCCATGTACAAATTGTATTCTACATCATTCAGTTTGTCAAAAGAATGAAAGCCCAGTTTTAGAAGAGTGCACATGTGCAAATTTGTTATAGAACCCAGGAATACTGTAAGACATCAGAAGGAACCCACGATTGAATAAAGCATCTGAATATAAAGCAAAACAATATAGAACAAAATAGCAAAGTCTTCAGATGCCATGTTCCTTATTTACATACAATAGTTGGACAACAATTCGCACTTAAAACCCATTAAATGGTATAAGTTACTACTCCACCCTTTGTATGGTGTCATTAATGTCAGATCTACGTTGTTGAACCAACACAGTTGAAACGGCGGACATGCAACAATATTACTACGGTTACGGGGAACTGTCGTGACTAGCTAGTTAATTTCTCCAATGATCATACTATGGTAGTTAAATAGCAAGTTAAGTCGTTGTATGATAAATGCAACACCCTACAACCTTGAACATCTTAGCATCTTAGCCTTCTTCAGAAAATGTTAAAATCTAACTAACTATTAAGCATGTAGTGCAACATGTTCCTGGTTGAGAATGACTGGTTTGAAAAGTTTCAGATCTTAGCCCTCGCTAAGCTGGACATGTACAGTTGCTGAGGCTCCTCCACGGGCTTCCAGACCTCTGTAGGACACAAGGGGATTAGGCCTAAGTGCACCTCCACCTCTGGACCACGACTGCTGGGGTCTGTTGATCCCCTGATTAACATGTCACTCAGCCCCCAGTGTTCAAACCAGACTTTATGGCTCCTAAAGAGAAAAGGCCTTTTATGAATGGCTTAAGACCTTTGAGAGAGGTGCCCCCGTGTTTTCGTACCTTCAGGTTGCTAGCAGGAACTTCTAATTTAAAATGGAATGCACCATTACAGTACATGGGGCACACGGGTGGAGGCGCACTCATGGGTTTCATTTACCGTGTGGACATGTCTACTTTTGGACTTGAATTTTGTGAAATCATCTCAATTGGAAGCATAGATCGGGATCAATTTATGTTAAATTATTGCATGATCTAATATTCATGAGATAAGCCTTCACCATTTTGTGACATCACAACCAGCATGTCTGTTAATTAAACTGGTCCACTGATGTTTGGAATGTGAGGTGGTCAGGTCAAAGGCTGTTGAATAATCAACGCTATCTCACGACCAATTCTACCGAATTCGTATGAGTACGAGAAGACTAATTCGTACGAATTCGTACAAACTCACTCACTCTTACAAATTCATAGGATTTGTCTAAACCCCAGTGATGGGTAGGTTTAGGGGCCAGGTCAGGCGGAGGTCATTCGTACGAATTCATACAAATTAAAATATGAACAACTCGTAAAATAACTACGAATGAGCAAAAATCTTACGAATTCATACAAGTGAGGATGTGAATTTGTACGAATTAGCCACCTCGTAAAATACGTATGAATTGTCGTGAGATCGGGTTGGATTAACATGATACAATGGACAATCTACTATGCTAATACCATGGTATTCTTTGGAGCAGCATGTAAATACAGTACACAAATATGGGAATTATTCATTACTAGGGTATATATCAGAGTATTATGGTAGTGTCATCTGTAATATTTGAATAATTATAACATCTTTGTGAAAATGTTGTGATTTCTCACTACTGTTACTGTTCTACGGCATACTTACAGTATATTATTCTAATTTTACATAATATGTATACTTGCATATGTGAAGAGAATATGTTAAGTTAAACATGTGATATGCTTTTGTTTTCTTAACAGAAGCTAAAAACAAATGTAGTACAAAAACGCTGAGGCAACATATCTCAACGGAATACATTATATATTTGTATGCTATCATTCATCTTATGTTGTGTCATTTTTCTTCTGCTGTGTTTGAAACAAACACTGATCTATTATTTATACAGTTCAATAGGAGTAGTTTTCCTTCTTGTGTGATACACAAATCTGCTTCTTTGTAATATGAATTGGAGTTTATAAATAAATCATGAACTTTAGTATAAAGTAAAAGAGCATTTCTATCCTAGTGAAGAACATGTCTTTTACAAGCTGGCACGTTCACAATCTTCAAAGACTAAATCAGCTAGTTAAGTGAGTCTCATGCAAACATATCCAGGTCACATTTCACCTTGAAATCAAAAGGGACAAACAGAAAGACAGGAATTACACTTTGCTTGAAAAAATAAAAATAAAGACTATTTTTAGAACCATAGATTTTAATGATAATGATGTGTCTCCTTGTAAAATCTGATTACCATTTAAACAAATGCTATATAATATTTAATATTTAATATTATATATTTTATATTATATTTTATATTTATATTTTATATATAATATAATATAATATAATTTTCTTTAATTAAAATATATTGATTTTTTTTTATTGTTTAACAGTTTAAAGTCCTGCAAACACTACACTGATGTATTAATTATTCTAGATTTAAATATTTACCATTTGAATATTTTAATCATATTTAGTGATAAATTATATATTATTTAGCTGCACAACCGTTTTCAACATAATACAAATATTTCTTGAGCAGCAAATCATCATATCAGAATGATTTCTGAAGGATCATGTGACACTGAAGACTGGAGTAATGATGCAGAAAATACAGTGTTTTATTTTGTAAAATATTTAATAATAGAACTTTTTTACTGTATTTTTTTTATAAAATGTTAACATTTTGACTTGTGTGGCGCAATGGTCAAAAATGTCAATGTAAAAAAATAAAAAAAATAATAGTCCTAAAACCAATGTTAATTCCTTTTGGGTTTTGGAGTGATTTGTCCCAGATCAGTTTTACACATACAGTAATAAACGCCCACTATTGTCCATATTCAACCCACCATGACCAACATAGCAATGTTGAATCTTTGTTTTTGCCCTGTGAAAGGCCCGGTGGAAAAGATCCCCGAGCTCCTTCTGTTTCTGCCGAGCATCTGCACTGCGCTCATGAACATGAGCAAACAGGGTATAATGCCATTTTGTATTGATCTGTTGTTGACTTACTGTGAAGCAGTTATCATCCAATAATCCACTCCCCATGTTCTCCTAATGAAATCAATGGCCGTCTCCGCGTGCTGTTGAAATAATAGCCTTGGAATTCAGTGCTATTAAAAAAAATTGCAGATGGATTTTTGTTTTTTCCCTCAATTTTGATCAAATTGACACGAACACATTAAAGTTGCGGATTCATTTTTCAGACTTAATGAATGAAGCACTGCAACAAAGCTCTTTATAATTACACTGCAGCATTTCAAAAATTTTGTGAACAATATAAATATTGGTCCTCGTTGAAATCATAAGTGAAGAGTTTTTCATCATAGAACGCCTTATACCTATTACTCTGTATTATTTGTGTGTACTTTATCACAAAAACACAAATCAAACAATGTGTGGAAAGTAGCATATTGCACAGTATACTGGGAAGTGAATTCATCACAGAAAACATCTAAATGTGAAGACAAACTGCAAGTGACTCACTCCTTTACTCTTATATCTATTCTTTATTGCATTATTCACAGGCTCACTCTTAAACGCAAGCCTTCGCTACCATGTTCAAAAGGAACAGGACTCACTATGCCCTCACATCTCAGTCCATTGCATTTTGATTGTCCATTCTGCAATAAATTTAATGTATTCTACAATGTAATGCCAGTCAAATAGATGATGGATAAATGATGGATATAAACTATCAGAAACTTTTAATTTGTGCCAAATATTTACATCTAGCAATTTAATTGAGTTGGTTTTTATAAATTTTTCAAAAAGACCATATTCATATTGTACATCTTTGCAAAGTATCAATATTTTTATCAAGACTAACTATGTTATTCCAAACCTGTCACAATGTATTTTTAGAATTTAACTAAATAATTTGGGACTAGTTAATAATTTGGTGTGCCGGTAAATAATCAGTTTTGTTATTGTTAATTAAAAGTAACATATTACAAATCATTTTCTTTAGTTGAAATAAAGCTGTAATCAAATAACTATAAATGTTGCCATGGCAACTAACTGAAAATAAGTTGAAGTTGAACAGTAAAAAAAAGTTTCTGAAAAAGTTTCTGTAAAATCAACTTGGATGTTTAAATCATTTCAACTTAAATGACATTAAACTGACTTAAGAAAATTAGTTGAATCAATGAGTTGGAAATTGCTTAACTTATTTTGATGGGTTAAAGCAATGTAAAATCACGTCATAACTGATCAAAAGTTTTACTAAAATGACTTAATAAAAATGACAAAATCGCATAAAAAATACCACAACTTAAACAAATATTACTATACAAGTATGTATATACTAATAGTATATAAATAGTATAACAACATCACCATAAATCATATTTAAAAAAAAAAAACTTTCAAAAAATTCTAACTTGATTTGTGTCAACCCTGTTACATTCAAGGCTGAGTGTTATGAAGGTCACATAAAAAAAGTATAAAAATATAAAATATTAGTATAAAAAAGTATAAAATATTTAATGTCTAAAAGACTCATTTCTGTAAACATGTCAGAAAGAACACTTCTCTTTTTAAGGGAGATGTAAAAAGCAAATGAAAAAAAACTTTTTAAATGAAATATTAGCAACAATAAAGTGCTAATTTTCCTTTTATATATATATATATATATTTATTTATAAAGCCTAGTTTATGTAAAAAAAAATCATATTTTCGCTGAAATAAAAAAAAGCTGAGACGTTTGAATGCCATTTAAGCATAGTGCCGAGTTAACTGTGGGTGGTTACCCGTACGCTAAAGTGCAAAAAGTATTGAATAGTGAATTCGCATTTATAAAGACAAACAAGCCTAACAAAGTATAAATATTTAATACCACAAAATCCATCGACAATGCATTTGGCGAACATGCTTGTTTTGAGAGCTTGTTTTGCAGTGGACGGAAAAGTAGGCTAATGCGCTCGGTCGAGAAACTGCATTACTTATTTTCAATCTCCAACACGCGTAAAAGCTCTCCATTCACCTTGGGCGTGTGGTTTGTGTGCATTGGAGGTAAATCACTAATCTATGTTGATACAGGGTGAGAGGACACGAGGGGAATGTTCTTGAGAACAGCAAAGATAAAACTCATCAACAACATAGAGTGGATACAGAGATTTGACCAACAGAGAGAGAGAGAGAGAGAACACGGGGCTAAAAAAGTAAACAACTGTGCAAAGAAAGAATGAAAGACAATAGAGAGAGAGAGAGAGAGAGAGAGAGAGAGAGAGAGAGAGAGAGAGAGAGAGAGAGAGAGAGAGAGAGAGAGACTGTTTATTTCCATACTGCTGGGATGGGACCAAACCGAGGCAGGCCAATCACAACGCTCCATCCAAGTTAAATTTCGTATGAAATCAACAACCGCATTGTTGGACCAGCTGTCAAGGTGACTTTGGCGAGCCTGTTAGTGAGCCATTGTGGACACAAGTACTTTCCGTGGAAAAATACTCCCCTCCCAAATGCTCGTTGGCCTCGGACCAAAATATACACCGGCCAATTAAGCTCAAATTGAAAATGTGGAAGTCATACGATAAGTCTTCGCTTAAGTGAATTTCACTAAGCGTGATTGATACAGAGACGGCGTGACTCTCAGATTCCAGTGTAAACACATCAGGATATATTGCTGAGGCGTATGCGTGTGCTGGATTTCAGGCGGGATTGAAGTGGAACACAAAATAGCTCTACGTGCAAGTTGACGAGAAAGAAGATTTCACTGACAGCCCGATGACAAGCAACTTATTATCAGATAAGGAAAGTTCCCCCGTCCCGCCGGCTAACTCTGATCCCGACATATAGTCCCATGAAAGCGAGCTGGAGTCTTATGAAGGGGCCCTTTTAATACGAGGGGCCAGAAGATCACAGATGTTTTTCAGATGCAGTTCAACGTACAAAGTGTTTTATAACAAAGAGTGGATATTTACAATATCAGTAAGTATGCGGTTCTTCGAAATGTGTGTTAATGTTTGGAAAGTCTGGTTGAAAACTGATGCAACTGTAGGGAGGAATCAAGACCAGATATGACCAAGAAAACAACGTTTTCATGGTAGATCAAAATTCTGACATCATTCACTTCACCCTTAGATCATTTGAAACCCATTGGCTATATATACAGTGTAAAATAAATGATGAGCAATAAGTTATGACAACATGTGTTTTTTATGGAAGCTTTTTTCCGCCACAGAATAAAACATTTTAAAAGATAATTGCGACTTTTTTATCTCTTTACATCTCACAATTCTGACTTTGTTTCCCGAAATTGCGAGATATAAACTCACAATTGTGTGTTATAAATGCAGAATTGCATTAAATAAACTCACAATTGCGAGTTATAAAGTCAGAATTGTGTGATATAAACACACAATTGAGTGTTATAAACAATTGCCAGAAATAATCTCGCAATTCTGACTTTTTTTCTTGCAATTCTGACTTTATAACACACAATTGCGACATACAAACTCACAATTGCGAGTTATAAATTCCAACTCTAAAGAAAAAAAAAAGACTATATCATGCAATTCAGACTTTACATCTTTACAATTGCTTGTAATAAAGTTGCTGAGAAAAAAAGTCAGAATTGCGAGTTTATTTCTGGCAATTGTTAAATTACGCAATTCCGACTTTATAACACACAATTGTGACTTTATATCACTCCATATAATGCAATTTAGAGATAAATAGTCAGAATTGTGAGATAAAAAGTCACAATTACCTTTTTTATTTTTTATTCTAAGCTTCCATAGTTTTTGCATTGCTTTAACTCATCAAAATAAATTAAGCAATTTCCATTTTTTTAAATAAATTATACAAGATTCAACTTATAATTCAACTAATAAATATATAGTTGTCAGAATTTTTTTTTTTTTTGAATGACAGTGAATGTAAAAATATGCTTTTTTAAATCCAATAATGTTGCAGTTACAGCGTAATTTAAATAAAATGATATCTATTTATATGTTTTATATAATAACTTTTGCAACTTATATATCTCCCAGTAGGAACTGCTGAAGCGAACCAGTGTATTTTCAGTTTATAACGATTTAAATTTTGGTCTGTTCCTCACACCTGTCATATGAATTATTTCTGGTGTTTGATATCATTAATTTTCATTCATTGTGAAAAATCAGAGTAAGTATTCTGCTAAATTTCTTTGTATGTGTCCAACGGACGATATCATATGGGTTCGAAACAGCATGAGTACGTATCTTAAGACAGAATTAACATTTTTGGGTTAAGTACTTTTAACTTAGCATTCTAAATGTTAGGATAAGCATTGAAAAAGTACAGATACGGTTTTGCCTCTCACGACTTACGGAGAGAAAACTGGCTGCATGTCATTTTTACAAAGTCAACCGTAATAAGTCTGTGCCCAATTAAAAGAGATTCCTGCATCATACATCTCACCCAGAAACAAATATGTTTTCCTCCTATTACGGGAGTAAACTGTGAAATTGACATCTTTTGAGATTCTTCAATAGCTTTTGGAAAGAATGAAGGCGAGAAATGAGCAGCAGAAATGAGTTGCGAAGAGGCAGAGGAAAGGGAAGGCAGAAAGTCTATAAAAGTGCATGTGTGAAAAATGAAAAGTATACAGCGAGAAAACGACTGAATCGCTGATGAGTTCTCCTCAGACAACCGCTCTTCACGTATACAGAGAGAAGAGAGACGGGGGAAGTAGGATAGTGGGAGGAACCACAAGGAATCAATTTTTATCTATCTATTTTTTTCCACCAACGAAAAGCAATTACGACACCGCACCAGCTAATTGGGCGACAGCCAGATATCTCACACTCACCAGAGAGAAACAGCGGGAGATGAAGAACTAGACCCTTGGTACGATGGAGAGGAGGACAAGGAGAACCACATGTAGGAAAGAACAATAGAGCGAGAGGAATGCAGAGATAGACAATCCAAACACACACCCAAAAATCCACCAACACTAAAACAGAACTACAAAACGATGTTGTATAGCATTATCTTTTTATCAGGGAAGATGGTTAGAAGCAATTTAATATTTCTTAATAAGTTTGTGAAAATCAAGACTTTTGGCTTTACTGCAAAATCAATGTTGGGGTATTCTGGAACTAATTTAAGGAAAAATAAACTAAACTACAGTCAAGTAGTTTAGTTTATTAACTACTTGAAAACTACTTTTTTTTTTTATTAAGGAGTTAGCAACAAAACAAGCTATTAACATGCACGCATACATACATGAATGCATGCCTAGGCCTGTATATTATGTTTATAATCTAAGCAATATCATCGGGTGCTAAACAATGAGAATCTCATTTACAGCATCAAAGTATAACAAATAAATGTAATAGCTGTGGGGATTAATTTAGCACACTCATGAAAATTCGAAACTACAGTATTTTTTTTGTGTGAATTACAGGTTTTCTAATTCAAATGTAAAATTGTATGATCTCAATCATATATTTTCGTATGATAATAACATGACTATAACTGAGCTGAAATAGCTGCATTTAGCAAATGATTTGGCAAATGCGGTCTCAGATTCATCTGTTAATTGAACCAGGCATATTAACTGATTCACACCACTGAATTTGACTTCCCAATTTTATTAAAACAACTCTGTAATATTTTTCTCAACCCTCATGCCATCTCAAACTTCTATTGAACACAAAAGACAAATCTCTGCATTTTCTTTCACCTTTGTATATTAAGTAAACTTTATATTTAGTCACCTAGCCCCTCTTCTTCCCCAGCACCACCTGTCTATATATATATATATATATAAGGTTATTTATTTATTCTCATACAATGAAAGTCAGTGTGTTCTAAAGTTGTTTGGACCCCATCATTATACAAAATGTCTTCTTTTGAGTTCTGCATACTGAAGAAGGTAAAACAGGTTTGAAACAACATGATTAGGTTATATTGCTGCTGTTTACAATAAAGCTTTAAAGAGAGCACGATTGAACGCTTTGTTTGACATTGAGAGTCTCTTTATGGATCCACCCACACCACCCCCCTCACCAACGGCAGCCACCATCTTAACCCAGTAATCCACATCTACTTCATTTACATTTACAAACACAAGCCCAGAAACAATCTGCAGTTGCCAAATATGTCCTTTTGAAACCAGTTTCTTCAGTGCATAAATCAACAAAACAAACAACGGGCTGTGCAGCCAGCTAAAACTGAAGAGAAGGATTTTAGATAGGGCCTGGGCGATTTCACAAAGTGTGTATGCGGCATAAACTCCCTCTCACACGCATGTGCACTGGAGGAGGTGGGGAACAGAGAGAAATTACAGTTGCACCATCATCACAGTGTGTATTAGATAAAAATAGCTCTCATTTAACCAGGCTAGATGGTTGATAAAGCAGTTTTACGGTTTTTATAATGAGCTGTTCAGTGAACACAGCTCAGCGGAGATAATTACACATTGCATGGTTGGATTATTATGTTTTTTTCACTGTCTTTTTTTTTTTTTTTTTTTACAGTCATTGCATGATCAGGCAATAAATGTTTTGTCAGGTAACCTAAAATGTTCCTGGTTAGGTCTAAATTCTTCTCAGTCTGACTTTTAAGTGTAATATTTTTTTCAATAAATTCCATTTATTTAAATAAATGTTACATGGAATACACTATTAAATGGTTTGTATCTATACATTTTCTTTTACACTACTACTACTACTACTTATTATTACTATTATTGGATTAGAAAACTGAGTTCATATATGAACTCAGATTCCCAATCCAATAATACATATTGTATATTATACACTATATATATATATATATATATATATATATATATATAATATACAATATATATATATATATATATATATATATATTGTATATTATACACTATATATATATATATATATATATATATATATATATAAAAGTTTACAAGCATCATTAGCCAAATTTACAGTGTAAAAAAGTGAAATCTAAAAACAAAAAAAACAGGCATGTGTTAAAACAAGTTAATACAAGTGGACAGTGACATAAACTACCTAATTATTTGTGATCTTGTTCTATTCTATTTACTTCTTGTTTTAACTTGCATTTTTATAACATATTATTTTGCAATTATAATTACAAATCGTAAAAAATTACCTGAAGCATTCCTGCACAACAAACGTCTAAAATATTCAGGTTCCCTTGGCCTTGCTCATTTAGCAGTTTGGTGTTGGAAGAAAGAAGGTATTTAGTATACATTCGGTCTGAAATTAAATAAAGTCGTTGACTCATGTTAAAGGTGGGTTTTTCAATCGGGTGCCATGTGTGTTTTGACTGCAATACTTGTCGAGTTGTGCAACGTTGAGTCGTTATCCTGCTGCATAGTGGCAAAGTAATTAATCACTGTGTGGCTGATTTGCAGCAAATTCAGCTGTGTTGACTCTTAGCTTTCAGCAGGTTTGTAATGAATTGAGCCATTGTTAGCATTGCACTGTTGAATTCGGTTGTTTCATTAATGCAGGACAACGTAAAATTTATGTTCGATCTGAAAGAGAATTTTGCCTATGGCTGATGTGCCCCTCATGTACAATGTTTCATTTTAATTTACAAAAACAATCAATAAAACTCACCCTTATCTCCAGCCTAACAAGTTTATTGACAGCCTTAAGTGTTCAGCAAGACCGACGTCCCAATGTGCGATAAACGTAATACTTCTAGTATTACTATGACTTTAGCTGACACCGACGGTTGCCCAGACGTCATGCCTCAGTAGTGTGCATCTAACCTCAGGCAGTATGGGGTTAAGGGTACAATAGACCCTTAGAAAGGGTCTTTTCTCCAGATGGCCACGTTCAGTGCGGAAGACAAAAGACGCATAGCTAAAGCTTTTTTAATGTTTTCTTAAGGCTGACCTGACCTCCTGGCTTCAAAATATCAGACATGTCTTTGTCGCACGTGATTGAAGGTCCATAAGTAATATATCATAGATAGTCTTTCACAACCACTTTTAAGCTATAAGCGGAGAATCTTTCTTTGAGGTTTTCCAGTCATAGACGAGGAACATTCTGATCTGTGTTCCCCAGGGCACAAGAGAAGGGAAGAGAACAAAAATATGGGAATGTAATGTTAGGGCTCCTCTTATAGGCCAAAAGATTTACAACCACATTCAGTGGACGGCATAAGAGCTCTTTTCAGAAACGACAGGAAGTTTTAAGCACTATGCTGGGCCACATAACAGAGCTTAATAAAGCAAAGAAATAAGCTTAATTCTTAGTAGTTATCTTAGAAAATTATTATGGGAAGCGTCACTATTACAATTTTATCAAATTTTGTGTTATTGATTTCAAAAGACCCCCAAGTACCAAACTCTGCAGTTTAAGTGAGTTGTACAGTTACTTTTGTGATCCATCAGACTTTAAAATGAGGGAAAATATTGCATAAACATACATTTATAAACACAATGCATAATTTACCTTTTATTATATTTATGTGTAACTACATAACCTTAAAATAAAGTGTTACCATATTTTTCTTTTCAAACAGTTAGCGTACGCCGATACAAATCAATACAAATAAAATAAAATATATTTTTTACAAATCCATACCAATTTGCCGAGAATTCTCCAAAATGTAAAGTACTTATGTTTTCAGTCACACTTTAGATTAGGTCCGATTCTCACTATAAACTAACTATTAACTACGACTTTTGCCTCAAAAAAATCCTAATTTCTGCTTATTAATAGTTATTATTAAGGTAGTTATTAATTTTAGGTATTGGATGGATTAAGGGATGTAGAATATGGTCATTCAGAATTAATATGTGCTTTATAAGTACTAATAAACAGCCAATATCCTAGTAATATCCATCCTAATAAGCAACTTGTTAAGAGTGAGAATTGGACCCTAAACTAAAGTGTTACCACATTTTCTTATGAGATAGCACTGATCACACCCTAGAATCAACAAGAACATGTTTAAAAAATATCCAGCTACCAAAAATATGTTCTAAGACCTGATATCTCTGTTCTAGTATGTTCTATTAAAATTACTGGAAGAATGTTTACTCATAACTCAGGTAAACTTGCCAGATTGTAAGCCAAAGTTCTGAGTAACAAACCCTCCAGAACACAATAGTAACCCAAGAGGAATGCTGTATATACCACTCAGAACACTTTAGGGACTGCATTGTATGTCCTAGCAAGGAACATACTTAAAAACACTTAGAATGCCTCAGAAATTAGCAGTTGCAACGCTCTAGTAACTGCCCACAAACATCATGCCAGCAACTTCTGCACAGACTAGTCCAACTCACATTTCATTTATATGTTTCCATATCAAAAGGGCCAGATCAGTTGAAATCCCCACACCCTTTCCTTCTTCCGTAATGCATCACTTATGACCCTGGGAAATGGCTTCTGTGCTGTCTCAAACAAACACAAACGATCTACCTGACTAATGGACCAAAGGGAGCTGACCTTTGAACCAGTGGAAGGTCAACCTTCAAGACCACAGTGTCTTTTTGTACTGCCCCAACCTGATGCTCTTTCAAAACTTGGCTGGTGTCTGCCATGAAAAGGAAAATTCTGGGGCAGTCCTATAAAACATGCTTCAATGCAGAAAAATTTTGAGAGTATTCTAGGTTAAAGACAATGGATAATGAAATTCCAGGCTCCACAAATCCAATGCAGGATTGTTCGCTTCACAGTCATCAAGAAAAATTCTACGTGTACCTTCCTACACTACATACGATTTGATATAATCTAAGAATATATAGGCAACAGCACAGAATGTACTGAGCAGTATGAAAGTATTCCATTCTGAACATATCTGGGAGCTAAGAAATAGGAAAGGCAGTATCTTAGGGGAAAGCTGAATTTACTGCTTTAAATGCTTGAGGAGTGCAGTGCAGAATGCCGAATATAAATCAGGAAGTTGATCTGGCTGCTGTGCTGGGCGTCTTCAATGCCTTATCTGAGCTGGATCCACTGAGCACTGGAGAGTCCGCAATGATATAAATAATGCCTATTGATTTCAGCAAAGCCGGGACACAGGAGGGGCACAAACACAGTGTGTGATTATAAACTGTTCACCTCTTGCTTGAAATAAGCAGTATTTGCAACAACCATTTCTCTAAACGTGCATATTTGGAATTAGGAAACTAGTTTTACATTATCACTGACATCAAACAATAAAAGCCTGCATATTTTGATATTAAAACAATGATAGTTATAGTGCTGTTTATAAGAATGTTTTATAAGACACAGGTTGTGCTAAAATATCACACACTGAAGTAGCAAAACATGGGGTGGGGCCCAGTGTGAGGTAGCAGTTCCACTCGGTCCATTCATTATCATATTCTGGGAGAGGGGAATATGATCCCCATTCATGATTATCGCACCGGTTGCACAGCCCTAAGCACAGCCCTGGTTTTGGCTTAGCATGTTGAGCTCTGGTGCTAAAATGGTGATGTTTGTTCAAATTTGGCTTGCAACATTAACCCCTTCTTCTCCACATCTTTTTTGTCCTCTCCCTACTGTCTATTTAATAAAGAAGCAAAGAAAGAAAGAAAGAAAGAAAGAAAGAAAGAAAGAAAGAAAGAAAGAAAGAAAGAAAGAAAGAAAGAAAGAAAGCGAAAGAAAGAAAAAAATATAAATGGGGCTAGTTCCACCCTGCAGTTTGTGAGTGCTGTGCCAAGACTCTTACACAGAAAAGAACAGAGACAACCCATGCAGGAAAAGAGAGTTCCTCAAATTAATAGCATCCACTCTCCCTGGTGTGGCGTTAAGTGCTGATCATATATACCTGATAAGAGAGGCAGAAAGCCTTTGCAGCCAAGCCCATTCCTCCCTCTAACAGACAGAAAACTCTGAGCCAAAGCATCCTAATGTAACCCACAGGGCTGTTTTTGCTTTGTACTGTTTGATAGCAGTGGTATCAACAATATCTCATTTTGCACTTTTGCCCATCTTCATCAAATTTACCGTAATCCCATTATCTCATTGCTGGATCTTAATTAATTTTGTAATTTCATTGCCTCTGTCACACACTGGGGATTTTGGAGTGAATATGGAGTATACCCCTGCGGTAATACTCCCTGTCATTGCAGTTTAAATGGCCACTAAAAAGGTGTCAAGCATCCTCATGAGGTCCTGACAACACTGATTGGCTGATGGCACTACAAGAATGTACACAGTCCAAAGGCATCCTCAAGCATCTTGCTGGTGTTGTGATACAGCAAAAGTAGAAGACATTTACTATTATATCTTGCTTGCTTTTTGTCAGCATAGTGGGGTAGTTATGGAATCTACCCGTAGTGGCTAAATTTTCAAAACTAGCAAGCCAATCCTTGACCCCTTAGTCCGGGAGCAACTCTAACCATTAACTTCCCCTAAGATCAGAGGGACATGATTGACCTCTAAGAATGTTGTTCAGATCCTATAACCAGTCCTCAGCACTACTCTAACCCTAAACCTAACCTTGAAACCTGACTGGTTGATATGAACTTTGTTCCAAGGTCAACTAGGATGATGAATAAGACTTTATTATTCTTTATTATAAGTATTGGTAAAATCACAGTATATAAATTAACGCATTTAAGGATAGTATTAGGTTTAAGGTTGGCTCCAACCTGCCCCACCACCCCGGTCTGGACATTTACTGTATAGTCCTGAGTTTGAATATGCCTACTTCTCTACTACATAGTTGACAAAAAGCAGTACATGATATGAATAGTTTGTCGAAATTTGCAGTATTCATAAAACAGGTGGCAAAAAATACCCAGATGGCCTGCTATTTCCACCTAGATTCATAAGTGTACATCCAATGGACTCTTACACTATGCTAAACTCTGTACGAAGGTAAGCCTCCAGGGACTGGATTGAACACCCTTGATTTGAAGTAGTAATATATTGCTATACTGTATGGGTCTTAGGATTCAATGAAAATGTAATGTTCTAAGTGAAAAATTTCAAAGTTAAAAACTTGAATGTCTTAGTATTGGATACAGTATTCCAATATGTTTCAAAATGGTTAATCTCAAGAGAGCTAGTTACACCTCCACTGTTTCTGTTACAGTCATCAGGAATGATTTTAAAGACAGTGGGACGTCATTGAAACAGATGGGTGAATTAGACACCAGCGAGTGATAACTGCGTGAGGCCAGTCCTCACCCAGAGCCACAATTTACTAAAGACCTGCTCTCGGCTTTCCTGTACTTCTTCCGTGTGGAGTAACCCTAACCCATTCCAGATGCTCCCAGACAGAGCAACTCAGGGAGTGAGTTGAGGAGAGGATGAGCTCATTTTTCACTCTTGTTGGTGATAAATAAAGAACACATGCTGACCATTCGTTTGATTTTCTCCCCTCGTCCACATGTCCATAAATCAGTTTGACGCACAAGTCCGATAATTCTCATCTGCATGCGAATGGAACAGGATTGAAGTAGCTGATCTCTGCTTAGGGGACATTTCACTTGCAATGAAGGAGTGCCGCGGACCCTCTATAGGGAAATGAACAATCTCTTCCCCTTGTTGCAGCCAGATCTGAGGAAGCATCCAGCAACCAACAGCAAGAACAGAGACTTTATACCTCTGGCACAAGATACAAGCAGTGTGGAGCAAACATGAAAACAAAACAACCAGCATCAGAAGCAGATGCTGCACCGGATAGCTTGATGAGTTTTCAACCCTAACCATTAAACCATTAAAGTTGGAAATGCATTATAAGTTAAGAATTTTGTTCAACGCCCATTCCCGGCCTAACTCTTACAATAAACCAGGGTTGTCCAGTCCTGCTCCTGGAGGGCCACTGTCACTGGATTCCTAGAAACTTCCAAGTATGTTGGAGCCGGTTGGAGTTAAACTTTGCAGGACATTTTCCCACCAGCAGCAGGGCTGGACTCTCCTGTCCTAAACCTAACAATCAGTTCATTTTGCCACCATATTTGTTGCTGTAAAAGAACACATGCTAAGCATTCGTTTGATTTTCTCCTCTTAGTGTGTGTCACAGTTCTCATGAGCATGCAAGGATGTGAGTGGAACTGGAAGCATCTAAGCCCTGCTTAGAGGAAATTTCACCACTTACGCTAAAGTCGTGCCTCAGACCCTCTGCAGGGAGATGAACAATCCTTTCCCCTCGTTTCAGCCAGATCCCTGGAAGCATCCAACATTTCCTGTAGAGAGCAAGACCAGAGTCATTATAGCACTGGCCGGGGATGCAGACAGTCTGAAGCAAACATTCAAACAAAACAGTCTGTGTCGGTGCAGAGATTTACACAACACGCTTGATTTAGGATGTCAGATTCCCATGGCTTGGGGCTGAGATGAAGTGGATGGCCTGGGGCAATGTCAACATTGGGGCTTTGGCCCCTCTCAACCCACTCGTGCGAGAGGGAGAGACCGTGACCGAGTCCAGGAAACAGCTGCGGAAAAGAGTGTAATCCCAGGCTCGAAGGTAAACCTGAGCCGCACCCGAGGAAGCTTTGAGATTGCATTTTGTTTAGGTCTTCAATTTCCGGATTTGCCAGGGTAGGCCTCACTAGAATTTTCTGCTCAGTGATTAATGCATAGCGTATTGGGTCATTTGTGCATTGAGGCTTGATATTGAGCTGTTGTGCATGCTGCTGAGGAAAAGGCAGAGAAAACTGCGCAGAGCAGAAAGCAAAGCAGACATAATGTAAATATTATGACAAGTTGAGTTGTAAGGCACATTTGAAGTGACATTTGAAAGGATGAGAACATCAGAAAAGCATGCATCAAACCCTACAATAGCTTGCTCAGAGTGCAAGTGTTACTTTTCCTAGGTACAATGGACACCCTCCAGGTATTTATCTTTCTGTGGTAGAGAAGAAAAAGGTAAGACGGTTATTCATATTTTACTAGCCCTCACAGGTTCATCCTGTACAAACATGCTATTCATAGACTGAGAGAGACACGCAGAGAAAATTAAGCTTAAATGTAATTACCACAACAAAAAGCAGCTGCCAAGCAGACAAACAAGCGTGTTTGTCGTGAACTAGATTCATTGCATACTTTTACTTTTAAAAGAAGTTTCTCATTCCCTCCCATGACAAGCCTATTGAGTGATTTTGATTGGGGATATTGTCCATGTCAAGAGGTGACCTAGTTATGGATGGCTTTTGTTTTATTGCAGCAACCATGGATTATATCAAAGCTAAACTGACACCTAGAGGCCTCATGAAAGCAAGAAAACATTTGAGTGAAAATGGTTGGGAGGCATTTCTGAAATATTGAAATACTATTTATTGCTGGGGAAATTTAGATGTGGATAACACATTTAAAAGGTTCAGAATTTCTCTTTTTTTAAAAGGTTGAGAATTTCTTTGTTTCTTTCTTTCTTTCTTTCTTTCTTTCTTTCTTTCTTTCTCATATATAAACTTTATTCTTCTCCTGTAACTTCATGATAAAAAATCCATGAAAATTCATGATTAAAATATTTACTCTACTGATAGTCTAAACACAAATAAATATGATAAACATAAATCATTTTGATATTTATTGTGTGAAAAGGATTTAGCAAACTTTGAGCATCATTTTCACCACAACCAACAATTTCGCCATGATTTCTCCCCAAAGTGTTCATACTTGTTTACCATGGAGACAATGGTGTCAGTGAAGAGCAAGCAATGATTACTTTAGCATTCAATTTCAAAGAATATGCATTGCTAAAATTGGTGTTTGCACAGGCTTTTTTGAAACAGTAAGTTAATTCTACATTTGCAATTACAGTTTCAATAACATATGCATATAATATGGTTACACCATGTTGTAAGAAGGACCGAGCAGGACTCGAACCAGCGTCTCCGGCCTGGGCCTCCCGCCACGGGCGCTAACAAGGAAACTAAAGATTGCAATATCTAGCGTCAGTTGCTAACACGCCACTTAAGGCCAGAGTAGTTGAGGTTTATACACACAGCTCTTACAAGCTTGCTTTCATTACACTCACCCCTCTTACCCCCTAAACCTCACTCCCATCCGGGTCACGGCACCAAAAGTAACTAATCCTACTCAACCTGCTCTGAGCAGGACTCGAGCCGGCGTCTCCAGAATGAGAGGCGGGCGCATTAACAAGGATGCTAACGATCGCAGTCTGTAACATCAATCGCTTCTCAATCAAGCATTCAATCAAAAAAAATTTGGATTTCAGACTAGAGTGGCCATGCAGCATGTAAAAGAAATGGCAATGAAGACACACAGCAACTGACTCTTCCAGTATAGACAGTTTCATTGATTATTATGGGTGTGATTAACTGTAGATTTGGAGTGTCACAAGGCGCCACTCTTGTCCGGCGTAGGCATAGTGTTAACAAAAACAAACTGACGGAAAATTCATCACATAGCAACTATGACATGGTGGCCATCCAGAGAATGTTTTGTTTTCATTAATGTGCGAGTCACTCAATAGGAGGTCGCTGTCAGTTGGACGTTATTGCGGTGTTTGTTGACAACATGTGATTACTGCTGCCCCAGCTGTGACTCAACCCTCAGAAACACAAGAGTGACAGCGTCTTTGACATAAAGAGACATTCCCGAAACAGGTCGGGCCAACCTCTGCTTTGTCGTGCCTTCCGGCAGCAGACCTCTCAAGCACATCTCACCTAGAACACATTCAAGCTGGCCTTCCTGTCATTGCACTACGATGATTGATGACAGCGCATGAGGAACAGACAAGTTGGAGAAGAAAAAGAGATTACAATCTTAGATGCCAAGATATTACAATAGCAAATGAAAAGGCTTTGGGATGTAAAAAAAAAATATGCCAAAGGCTTTTTGGTCTAGTTTCGACTTGTGTCAAGTAAAATTCTTTTAATTGTACTTTTTACCAAGCATAATTCCAGTGTTCTAAATATAGAGAACACTTGTTAGAAACAAAGGTCCTGTCCTTTTCAATAACAAATTCAAGTGTTAACATGAAGGGAATAATCAGTCATCTTTAGAGATATCTGTCCTTTTCACAGAATTTGTCTTTATGGAAAATCTATCAATAACTGTAACAAAGTCCACTGAAGCGAGTTGTAGTTGCCCTCTATCTCCAACTTCAAAAGACAACTAAAAATAATTTAATATTAACCTATATCGAATATAAAACTTTTCTCATGGATTACTGGGATGTATGTGTATGATTGTATGTGTAGCTATCTATTGTTATGTATGTTCTGGTGCGCTTTGCATGAATTTACTCATCATCTGGTTACAAATGGTAACTGTGTATACATTGTCTGTACCACTACCCTTTCATAAATCATGGGCCCCCACCTATAAGCTTTCGTAGCTTCTTGGGAGACCCATTCACTATGCCCAATCGATTCTGTACCCCCTAACTGCATTATTGTAATGCTTGAAGTGGTATTGTGAATAAACTAAAACTCAAATCTGTAAATGTAGTTGAGAACCCATGTGCAGTTTGTTTAACATAAACTTGAAAAAATAAATAAATAAATAAACATAAAGACCTGACTTGACTTAAAACAAACATGAACATGAACATAAATTCACCAGCATTGGTATACAGGAAACAACGCTTTATTTTAAAATAAATAAATATTATGTTATAACATGAATCCCACTGTCTTTTTAGTTCATTTAACCCTTCGTTTAATATTTAGTTGACTCTTTTCTCAAGATAGTGTGGTTTTATTGTCTTCAGCAATTCGAATTTCTTGAAATTCACAAAATAAAAAAATAAAAAAATAAAAACGCTTTCGAAATATGTTTGAACACAAGATACCAAACCATGGTTACAGAAAACATACATTTGTCTATTTGATCTTTTGACTCAAAATCTTATAATTACTAAGAGATAGACCTTGTCATAACTTATTCATATGTAACTCAGAAACCCTCTATATATTAAACATAGGTTTCTGAACTTTTATCCAAGTATGTCTTTGGCTTGATTTTCTTTTTTCTTTTTTTTTTTAATTGTGAAAATTTTGATGTAAAGCCCATAAATCAACTTCAGCATAATTTCTCTGTACAAGTCTCATTCCAAAAGCTCAGCTTAAAGACCTCCTGCCCTTTTGGTCTCTGCTTTGTTTCAAACTTCAGGTTGTTTGATTCATACCGTAAGCATAAGCAAAGCGCTTCCAATGATTTCTCTTTATTTTTCCCCTGCCACAGATTTCTTTAATCAAAAAAAATCTTATGAAGTGAATACTCAACTCCCTTTTTCTCGCACGAGGCAAATTGCCAGTTCATTCCATTTGGAACGAAGTAGTTTTTATCCAAGTGGTGTGGAGACAATCACACACACACTTCCACGAGCTGTCAGAGTCGCACATGAAGTCTCTCAACCAAAAATGGCCTGGAAAATGCTCAAGTGGTGACCATAACTATTGTACTCAAACTTTTAAATCTGTTTTGGTTTGTACAGAGGGGTAAATGGAATGACTGTTTGTGGTAACATTACACCACTTTTCTTTGAAAGCCCTTTCATTGCTCATGTAATCATATTGACGACAGCAATTAGTTATAATTGACTACATGAAGGGATTTATTTTGGTCCTTGCGGCTTGTTGAGGAGAGGTGGGCTATTGCTTTTCCAAGCAATCACACATACAGTTTTATTTGATAAAATGGGCAAAAAAATCTAATCTACCTTAATAAAAAAGTACACATTAGCATACTTATTACAAAAAAAAATACTTTAAAAGAATATAAGTGCAAACTGTATGTAATATTTTGTTTACATGTTTAATTTAAGAGTGTTTTTTTTCACCTGCTTAAGTAATACTTAAGAATCATCTTTATATGCACATCATGTACATTATATGTATATGTCATAATGTCATAATTACTTCTATTGTCTTTGAAATATGGTTAAAGTTACTGCTGAATGTATTTATGGTAAACTAAAATATACTTTAATTTAATTTGTATTGAAACTTGTGTTATTTATTTAAATATGTTAGTAATTACACACAAGTTGCAATATAATCACTTGTTTCTTGTAATTAACAAAAGTTAATTACTTGCAATATTTTCAAATGAATAAATATAATACTGTTCATGTAATGTAATCAAATGACACAATGCATTTGGGGGGGGGGGGGGGGGGGGGGGGGGGGGTCTAAGGCTTGCACTTTGATGCATCACACCTAATTTTGTTCAAAGAGGAAGTTCTGTTCTCCCAGTTCCGCTAGCTCATATGAAGGTCACTAGCTAACAATGTTACTTCTTCAATCCAAACACAAAGCCATTCATCAGTGGGCAAGAGCAGAACAAATTCAATTTGATGTCATTAGCTGACCAAGATGAGAGAAGGAAATTTACCTTTAACAAGATTAATGGGCAATTACAGGGACATCCCATTAATTTCAGATAGTTCACTGATTTACAGTGGCATAGCGTATTGACCTGAAATAGCATCAAAGATACTGGCAATATTGGTTTATGGTCCTAACACATGCTTTCTCACTGTTAACATAATGTCACTGTTAACACCAATCACAGTGGTACAATACTATATATATATGTATATGTATGTATATATATATATATATATATATATATATATATATATATATATATATATATATATATATATCAGAATCAGAATCATGTTTATATAGCTTAAATTATAAATCAAAACCTGCCATTCGAAAACTTCTACATATCCCCCTCAACTTAATGTACAGTATGTTAAAAGAAACCCATTGTATGCCTTAATATAACGTAAATTATGTATTTTACAAAAAATTAAAATTAAAGATTTACATTATTTAAAACATGCACATCATTTTATGCATATTTTGGACAATGGGGTGTGCCATTATTTTAGGTGTGCATGGCATTCTGCGTCGATGATGTCAAATGGTTGCACTCGGTGAGCTGGCACTACCGGTTACTATTTTTACCGCAACACAACTTAGAAAATAAAATACTGATACGATGCCACATTGTGCGGCTTTTGGATGTAATTTTCAGTCGAAGGGCAACAAGAGAAGCGATGTAAGATTTTATTAGCATATTTGGCTTGAATTTAGTCTTCCAGGCAGAACTTATGCTAGAGGTTCATTTCTCTTCACTTTAGCCCTGGTGCCTTTGAGTCTTTTAGAAGACCACAGCTACTGAAAGAGATTAATTTCTCCTTCAGTGGCTGCGGCCACGGAGGCCACGGAGGCACGTTATTTACTACAGCCTACAGTCTGCTAGCTAGCTATGCCTTCGTCACGTAAATGCACATTACCTGGTTGCGATAATTTACAAAACAGGTCGGTCTCCTTATTTAAATCTCCTAAAAACAATGATATAATGAAAAGGTGGATCGATTTTGTGAACAAACACCTTGATGGAGAGCTGAAGATCACCACCAACACCCGCCTCTGCAGTGAACATTTTACATATCTATACAACTATACAGATAGTTTTATAAACTTTCATCTGAGACCGGTGAATGGGACCGAACTGACTATCTCCCGGCCTTCATCCTCCCATCGTCGGCAGTACGTTCCCAACAATGAGTTTCAGGGCAGACAGCGGATACACCCACAGCGTTTAATACTGCTTATTTTTTCAAGATTTTGATTAATTATTTTATTTACTTGGCTTTTTTATCATTCAAATTTGGCTGGGTGGTTAATAACATATTTCTCTGTAATGTGACAAACTCAGAACACATATTTAATATTGTTTTACACAGACTTTAATTGTTAAAAAAATGCAGTGTCTGAAAACATTATATTCAGTTCACACTTAAGTATATTATTTTAAAGTATATTAATTCTGTAATAAGTACTCTTTGCTAAAATGTCTTTTTTTTATATCTGGCACAAAAACTGGGGTTTTGAATGGATTTTAATTAGGGCAACAACATTAAACTTGAACACTAAGACATAATTTGGTTTTTAGTAATTAGTCTACTCAAAGTCTTCTATGACTAGCTATCATGCTAGTAAATCTCACCCATTAAGGGTCAGCACCTAGACCTGTGAAGCTGAGTTGTAATCTACTAACTTGTACTGTGCAGTTAAAGCTGCCTGGCAAGATAAACCAGATAATCTTCTAGGTTTGAGGATTGCAGTATTGTGGCAGTAGGCAGAGGTTGTGGGGTAGTGTATACCCTTGGGCTCAGGGATTGTGGATTAGTTGGATTTTCTGAGCGGATTTTCAACAGGAGCAGCAGTGAGTCATCAATTCCTTTAGCCCTCTGAAGTTCTGGGGTTGTAAAGTTGGCAGTGCTTGGCTTTACTTAAGGCCCTACCTGACGATGCCAGAAATGAGTTGTCCAGCCCTCATCTCCGACCTCTAAAGAGAAGATAATAAGGCTTACCCTCAAATGAATTGCTGCCACATCACAATTATTTTAATACCGGCTAGCACAAACAAGAGCCAATTGAAAAGAGACGAGGGGCGATCGAAGCAGCTAAATGAACACTGGCCATTTAAGGATATCCAATATGAAAAACTTTGAAATCAACTTTGAAATCAAAGATGATGTGCAAGACCTCTCCCATAGGCTGAAATAAAATGCAAAATACTCAGAATTTTTTATACTCCATTTTTTGGACCAGTTCAGTTAGCATTTTTACACATAAAAGTCCCTAGAGTAAGGCTTAAAAAAAGGGGAGATCGGGCCTTTTCAGTTGCGGCCCCTAAACTATGGAATAATTTACCATTGTCTGTGAGGCTGGCCCCAAAACACTCTCCGCTTTTAAATCTAGTCCTAAAACATATTTATTTTCCTTGACTTTTACTTCAGTCTGAGAGTTGTGTGTTTTTTATTCTTGTTGTCATTTTATTTTTGTTGTTTATTTTATGATTTTGGATGTATAGCACTTTGGTCAACTTCTGTTGTTTTAAATGTGCTCTAGAAATAAACTTGACTTTGACTTTGACATACACCCCCCCCCCCAATACAATGATTTCCTATTTTTTTCACCCACAATAATCTGATTTCCTTAATAATCTAATGTAGATATATAGACAGACAGATATGATATTTAGATAGACAGATAATGTATTGAATAAAATTATCTTTATTTTGCCAGCCCCTCCTCTTCCACAATACCACCTGCCTATATATAGCTCTTATACATCCTGAAATAAATTGATTTTTTTTGAAGAAGCAATATATAAAGTGTGTAATTGAGATTCAATGACTATGTAAGTGTTGTGTGCCCCCGTATAGGCAACTTCAAGTAGAAAAAAAGTGTTTAACCCATTTTATGGCCATAATGTTATATATCATATAGTGCTACAGGATATTATGATTGAGATCCATAAATTGATTAGATTAAAAAAAAAATGTTTCAATACAAAAGGTGTTGGAATGAAGGGCTGAAAAAAATATGAGGACCTGATGATATCACCTCAGACAGAAAGTAGTATAGGTGAAACAATGGAATAATGTGCAACAATTATCATTAATTATACGTGAGGGAAGCCAAGACACGGTCATCATGCCAGTCCAGGAAGTCTTTAGCAGAGACCAGGGAGGGACGGGAGGGTTGAGCCAGGGTGGCTCGGCTAGAGTCCTGGCAGAAGGCCAGGACGGTGCAGGAGGGACAGACCAGGGGGACTCCGGCGGGTCTGGAGTCTTGGCTGAGGTCCAAGGTGGTGCAGGGAGTTTAGGTGGAGCAGGCAGGGCAAGACACTCAGGCGGGTCTGGAATGGTCTCCTTGGCCGTTTCTGTGAGAGGGGAAGACTCTGTGATGACAGCGAACCGCTCTGGGACGGCCTCCAGGAGCTTGAGCCAAGCCAGCATGACAGGCAGCATGGGTGGCGCCGGCAGGGCAAGGAGCCTGGGAACTGCCTCCGGGCCTTGTGGGATGCAGGAAACCCTCCTCCTCCTCCTCCATTTCCGAGAGCGAAACAGCCTCTTCTGCTACCACTGGGGGGCTGCAGCCTCTCCGGCCACCACTGGGGGTGCAACAGGGAGAGTGGACAGCTTCGGGACCACCGGGATTGGGACCACCGAAGTCAGGTCCTCCTGGACCACCGGGCTTGGGACCACCGAAGTCAGGTCCTCCTGGACCACCAACATCTGGTCCTCCTGGACCACCGGACTTGGGACAACCGGAGTCGGGTCCGCCTGGACCACAGGACGAAGGGAAGCGACAGGAGCCCTCCTCTTTCTTTGCTTGCAAGGGCGAGTTGGTGTGGGAATAACTGCCTCTGGGGAAGCTGCAGCAATGTTAGCCATCTTTGGGGGGCCTGCAGCAATCACGGGAGCCTCAGAAAAAAGTGCACCAGTCCCTGCCGCCACGGAAAAGGCTGCGTTGTGCTTAGTCAGCTCTGGGTAGGTGGCAGATGAGGCGGACCCGTTCTTCCTCCTCCCTCTCCCCGAAGGCGTAATCGTAGGACTGGGGACCTGGCAGTTTGTGAGGTAAATGGGAGGTGGGCCAAGAGTGGCCACCCTCTTCCCCACAGTGGTATACCGTTACAAAACGAGACATGAACACGCAGCTAATAAGAACACTCATAAGCCACGTGTTCACACAAAACATGACAACAGGAAACAACACAGCCAGTGAAAAACACAAGTCTGCTGTCAGGGCTCTGTCACAAAACCAAGAAATAGACTAGACAGAAGTGACAGAACCCTGACACAAATTCAGTACATTTCATTGACATAAGACCAGAAAGATTGTTTTAAGGAAATAAAGAGAATCTCTTTTGACTTCATGTTGTCTGAAACCCTATGTTATTCCAGCAGAATTGTCCGAGTAATAATGTTCTGTGGAAATTGCAGAAACAAATTTCACTGACCCTGGTTGCAAAGAGATAAATAAAGCTTCCATTCTAAATCAGATGGATAAGAAGAGAGAGCATGTTCTCCCGGTGACGGAGTGGAAATGGAGAGGTGGAGCAAGCTCACAGCTTTATTAGGAACCGTTGGAGATTGATTTCCTGTCAGGGTTGGGATGAGATTGATGGGGTTTTGGGAGATGGTGCGGGTGGGTGTCTACGGCAGTACCAGTGTCTGAGAACTCCAGAACCATGCTTTGCAGTTTCTTTGTAATGAACACATTAGTCTACAGCTCCTTATCCATATTTGATGAGGATCTCAGAGATAATTAAATGGTTCGACCCTACCATCCCACCATCGTTTGGGTTATTTCACGCACCGCAAACTGTGCAGGTCAATGTTTTTCATATAATGGCAGGCCTTCACCTCCAATAGGCACTTTAGATCTCACAGGGCTGAAAAATGGATGGCCCACATCTAAACTGTAACATGTTTAGGATCCATTTACGTCTATTTGGCTCCCAGTGGTATCGATCTGCTCTATTTAATTTCTCGTTCTAATGAAGCCGCTTTTAAAGAGCTTCTGTCATTATGTATGTACTTACAAGAAAAGCCTATTAACACTTACTCAAAATGCACTGTATAACATTTCTTAAGTCGTCGTGAAATCAAAATGGACTTTATTTAATTTCTTTAATTATTAAAATAGCTTACAATTCATCAGTGCACATTAAAAAATCTTGGAAAATTTCGGCCGGTGTCACCTATGCAGGCTATTTGTTAGTGCTGGTGTTAACTAAAAGCCAAATGTTGAATTTTTTCTTGACTATTTATAAGGGTAATGCATAATTTCTAAAATGGTTGCATATCCTGGTTCACTCACAATTATGTCACAATTTACATTCTTTAAATTATAAGTAGCACACACAGTTTCTATGCAAAATTAGCAAAATGAACTACCACATAGAAGGAGGTATTATATATTCCGACATGTTTTGCTAAGTCTCCCTAAGTTTCCTGACTAAATAACAAGCAGTAGGTGTGTTTGAGTGTGTGCATGTCCACGAGTGCTCTAAATGCTAATAAAAGTCCAGGATGTGGAAGAGGTCCTGCTGTCGAGCCCAGTCCTCCACATGTTTTACAAGGGGGCTTGGAATGTGATGTGGGCCCACTGCAGCCCTTCGATGCTTTTAACAGTGGGGCCGCAGTCAGAACCACAGGCCCGCCGGCCAATAGGGAAGGGCAGCACTCGAAATGGGGAACAGGCAGCTGTAAGTTCTTACGGGCTACGCTTGAGTAAGTGTAGAAAGATTGCCCGTGAGGTGACTGCAAAAAACAGGGTTAAGTCTGCAGTATATTTCCGTCATCAACATCAACACTCCGCTACACCACGCCACATGCAAAACGCAAAGAAGCGCTCACCCACTGAACGACCTCCGATCCACATGCAGTAGATCAGGCCGAAGTTTCAGATTAGATCTCAGACACTTCAAAATTCATCATTAACGGAAAATGAAACTATGAGGCTCTGAAGCGAGTAATTGGATGAAACTTTAAAGCACATTTCAGAGCTTTCAGGCCTGACTTCATTTTATGGTAAAGATTATCGATGGAAGAAGGAAGCTGCGCTAATTTAAACCGTTGAAAGGCAGCCCTCTTTACTGATAAAAGAGTGTATTAAAACGTAGGCTTTTCTCTGAGCTTAAAAAAGTAAGACTTTTCCTTAAGTTTCAAGATAGTAACTCTGTGGAAAAAAGGACTCGTATTAAATGGTGTCATCCAACCACTAGGCAATCTATTTTCATGGAAATTTATTTTCATTTTGTTGATGTCAGTGCTCTGACTTAATGCCTGCATGACTGGTGCTTCATCAAATAGCTTTTTAAAGGTATTCCAAACTCACTGACCTGAAAACAATGTGCCAGCAGAATTCAAGCCACCTACTAGAGATTTTAAGAGATATTAAGTGTGGCGAACAGGACGGCCGAGGGACGTGAGAGAATGGCGCGAGGCCGGTGGTGCGATTGATAATGAGCAACACCTGTGAGCACACCGGTCTCGCATCTCTCACGGAGGAGCGGAAGCATAAAGGAGGAGCGACGACGTTGATGATCGAGAGAGGAACAGGCCTGATTTTAGTTGTGTTTTTGTATTTGTGTTTTATTTTAGCCAGCAGTCGTCCGCGAGGGGCTGCTGGCGGTATTTTAGTTTGTTTGTTTTATTTTAAATAAAGTTTATTTTGATTGTTCGCCGGTTCCCGCCTCCTTCTTCCCTGAACATTGCTACACTGGTGCCGAAACCCGGGAAGAGGGAGGAACGCGCTGTCAGAGAGTCCTCGCCGCTGTGGGGAATCCGCGGTGTCATCGAGCATGGTGCGCGAGTCGCCGCCGCTCGCCGTGGGCCGGAGCCTGCTGCCATCCGCCAGAAGGGGAGGAGCAGGGAGCGGGGGACTCGCGGCCATGGACGCTCGAGGCGGTGCGCTGGAGAGAGTTGCCGGTTGGACGGTCGAGCTCGCTGCCGGCCGCCTGTGTATTGGAGGGGCGGCTGCCATCCGGGAGGGAGAGGAGGAGTCGCCGCCGCTCGCCGTGGGCCGGAGCCTGCTGCCGTCCACCAGAGAAGGGGAGGTGCAGGGAGCGGGGGACTCCTACCGTCTGCCCAAGGCACCCGAGGAGCCGTCGCCGTCCACCGGGCGGCGGAGGAGCGTCGAACCGTCCACCGAGGGCCATCCAGCGTCACCGCCAGGCACCGCGGAGGAGATCGCCCAGCTGGTGGGGGACCAGATGGCAGCGCGTTGTGGGAACCGGACCATTTTTTTTTTTTTTTTTCCTCTCTCCCCTCTCTCGATCTGTCGCTCCTCATGCTTCCGTCTCCATTTCCCTCGGCTTGTCGGTCCATACCCCCCAGGGATCGCCGCCGCCGGGGGGGGAGTAGGCACAGGCTCGTGGGTACCCCCCGGCCTGTGAGGGGCGATGGGGGTATGTGGCGAACAGGACGGCCGAGGGACGTGAGAGAATGGCGCGAGGCCGGTGGTGCGATTGATAATGAGCAACACCTGTGAGCACACCGGTCTCGCATCTCTCACGGAGGAGCGGAAGCATAAAGGAGGAGCGACGACGTTGATGATCGAGAGAGGAACAGGCCTGATTTTAGTTGTGTTTTTGTATTTGTGTTTTATTTTAGCCAGCAGTCGTCCGCGAGGGGCTGCTGGCGGTATTTTAGTTTGTTTGTTTTATTTTAAATAAAGTTTATTTTGATTGTTCGCCGGTTCCCGCCTCCTTCTTCCCTGAACATTGCTACATTAAGATTTTCAAATATAATATAATATAATATAATACAATATAATATAATATAATATAATATAATATAATATAATATATATTATTCTCATAATATATAATATTTTTATATTTATATTAGATTTTATAATATTTTATAATTTGTAAAATCATTTCTTATAAATAATAATAAATAAATACACAAATAAATAAAATATAATTTTTGAAATGTCGAAGTGTTTAGAAACGTTTCGAAAGAGTTATGACGTAATGAAGCCTCATTTACTGAAATCATGTGACTGGCAGTTTGATACACGCTCCGAACCATTGATTCGGAACAAAAGATTTGTAAAGGTTTTCGAAGATTCATGAAGCGGTGCTTTGAAATTGCCATCACTAGCCTTGCATTTTTGATTTCCCATGCCTATGGTTTGGACTCTATTATCATTTGGATTGTTTTTCCTGTGGTTATTGACCCTTTGCCTGTCTTTTGGATTTTGATTGTGGATTACCCTCAGTAAAGCTGCATTTGGATCTTCACCTGTGTGTCAGAGCCGTATGTATAGTCTGTATGTAGCGGTATGTAGACTCACTGAGTCTTTTCTTTTTTTTGTCACTTCGTCACACAAGTATGGCGGCAGGTGTATCTGGCATTGTATTCTCGGTTTTAACGTTTATTATTCTCTGTAATTTGTGCCCATCGTGCAAGGATTCTACTGATAGGAAGCGATGTTATATTTATTTACCTGAAGAATGTTGTGACGTGGCTCCTATTGGTTACGGACAAAGCATTATGTATTCCTTATTACATCTACATTCGTCCAGGCCCTCAATCTCTAAACACCACTCCAACGCCAGAAAATTTATTATCATCTTATGCCAGTTATTGTCAGGAGATATTCACCCATGTCCAGGTCCTAATGGGCAAATTTGTTCTGATTGTAATGAGGGACGAGTGCTTGATTCCGGATCTTACTTGTCTGAACGTAACTCCGCTGTCGAACAGGTACGAGCGTCAAGCAGTGATATGGAGCTAAATATTAGATGGACTCTCGGAAGGGCGAGCTATTTGGTGAGGAGTGCGGAGATGATACCGGGTTTCGGAGGGGCGTCGAGGACGCTAAGGGCTCGGTTGGGGTTGAAGAGATTCCAGCATCAAATGGCTCGATAGGTTCTTTTGAAGACTATTTTAATATAAAAGGGTTACATCTTGTGCATTTAAATGTACGGAGTTTATTACCGAAGATTAACAAATTAAAGTGGTTACTTGGGAATTGTAAAGTGGGGATTTTTTGTGTTACAGAAACATGGCTAGATTTGTCAGTAAGCGACAATGAAATAAGTGTAGAAAATTATAGTTTAATTAGGAAAGATCGAAACAGACAAGGAGGGGGTATTTGTATTTTTATTATATCAGATATACTTTTTAAGGTTCTAGCTAATAATGTAGATTATGAGATTTGTTTCTGGACTAGCTAATGCCTGTGACTAAGCCAATATTATTTGGCGTTTGTTATCGTCCACCTAGTCAAAAGATTTTTATGTAGGTCTTGAGTTTGTTTTAAATCAACATAATGCTTTGGCAAAAGAATGTATTATTATCGGGGACTTCAATACTGATGTACACAAAAAGATAGGGGTTAATTATAATTCTTTGCAGTCATTATGTAAATTATTTAATTTTACTCAAATTATAAACAATTCTACGAGAGTATGGGATGGTGGAGAAAGTACAATAGATCTCATTCTGGTGTCTGATGAGAAGTATATTTCTCAAAAAGGAGTAATAGAATATGGCATCAGTGATCACTATATTATCTTCTGCACAAGGAAACGTAGTAGATTAAAATTTAGTAATCACAAAATAATACGGAATAGATCATTAAAAAATTATAGCATTGAAGTACTTAAAGAAAAACTTTAAAGAAAAACTTAAAAACTTAAAAACTCACTCCATTTAAGTGAGTCGTTCCACTCACTTAAATGGAACGACGTTTATAATACCTTAACAGTTGAAGATGCTTGGACACAGTTTAAAGTCTTATTTTGTAAAGTGATGGATAGTATTGCCCCCCTTAGACAAGTAAGAGTTAAGCAAAGATCCAGTCCATGGATGAATCAAAAAATAATGGAATTATTAAGAAGTAGGAATAAAGCACTTTCTATTTTTAGAAGAACAAAGAAACAAGAGGACTACGAAAATTTTAAAGCACTTAGAAATTTTGGTCAGAAGACTATAAAGGCAGCAAAAAGTTATAAAAGATTTTATAATTTACATTTTTAATTTTATAAAAGAAAAAATTCAGATTAATAAGGAAGATCCTAAATCTCTGCGGAAAGTGCTGAATAGGTTCCAATCAGTTGGTAAATCGAAGGTCATAGAATCAGAATTAGGATTAGATATAGATGGTAAGATTGAATTTGATAAAAGTAAAGTTACTAATAAATGTAATTTTTTTTTTTCTTCAATTGCAAAGAGCTTAGTGGATAATTCCTAATCCCTTTGTCTAAGGGATTATATGGAATAGATTTTGTTAAGATTTTTTATTTAAAAAAGGGAATAATACCTAATTCTTTTGTTTTTATTAAAGTTACAGTAGATGAAATTACTAAGATGTTAGAAGAACTTCAGGTGTCCAAGTCAACTGGGCTCGATGGTATTCCAGCGAGATTCCTAAGAGATGCTGTTGATACTATAGCTCCAGTTATTACATTTATTGTGAATCTTTCTTTAGAAAAGGGTATAGTTCCATCGGACATGAAAATAGCCAAAAACTTTTCCACTGTACAAGAAAGGTATTAGACATGATCCTGGAAATTATCGGCCGATTTCCATTCTTAGTGTGGCATCAAAAATTTTAGAAAATATAAACAGATGTATCAATATGTATGTAAGAATGGACTAATTTATGAATTTCAATCAGGTTTTAGAAGATCTTATTCGACTGATACTTCTTTACTATATTTAACAGATTTTATAAGAAAACAGACTGATGAAGGTAAAATGTGTGGAATGGTACTAATGGATCTTCAAAAAGCTTTCGACACAGTGAACCATACAATATTGCTGGATAAACTAAGTGTCATGGGTTTTTCTAGTATGGTCATAGCCTGGTTGAACTCTTATTTAACTGGGAGAACTAGTAACTGATGGGGTACTCTCTGAAGAGACAAATATTGATAATGGAGTTCCTCAGGGAAGTGTCCTAGGTCCCCTTTTATTTCTCTTATACATAAATGACATGCAAGCTGTTTGTGACTGCACTATGCTTTTATATGCTGATGACACTGCTTTACTGGTTTCTGATAAGGATGTTTCTAAAATTCAAGTAAGAATAGGTGAGGAGCTTTGCAGGGTAAGAGATTGGCTCTCTAATAACAAACTTTTATTGCACCTAGGAAAGACTGAGTCCATATTATTTGGGACGAGAAGTAAACTGAATAAAGCTCCTAACTTGATTATCAAGGTAGGGGATTATATAATATCAAATAGAACTCCTGTTAATTATCTTGGATGTGTTTTGGACAATGATTTAAGGGGTACAGGCATGGCTATGAAAATTTTAGGGAAAGTTAATGCTAGGACAAAATTTCTTGCTAGATGTGTTGGTTTTTTGGATAAGCAAAATTTATAAATACTTGCATCATGTTTAGTGTTATGTCATCTAGAGTATGCATGTATTTCTTGGATGTCCGATTTGTCTCGTTTTTGGCTGGTTAAGTTACAGAAATCTCAAAATAAATTGATACGGTTGGTTTTAGGTTTTAATAGTTTTACACATGTTGATGCCTCCCATTTTAGACATCTTGAGTGGTTACCTATAGAAAGAAGAGTTGTGCACTTTAAATTAAAGATGGTACACAAGATAATGAATAAAAGAGCTCCTTCGTATCTTAACATGTGTATCTCTAGGGTAAGTGAGACACTGTTATAATACTAGGCAGAGTTTAATGGACATTACATTATGTCGCTTTAGAACAATGTACGGTCGAAGGTCTTTTGAATACTCAGGGGCCCAGGAATGGAATAAGCTGCCTCTAGATATAAAGAGTTTGTCAAATACGGTTGGTTTTAGCACGAAAGTCAGAAGTTGGTTATTGGATAAGTTGTATTAGTGACTTATTTGTATTAATGTTTGGTGGATGTTTAATTATGATGTATGATGTCTAAGTATGATGTATAGTTTGGTAATTTGTATTTTAATTGTAGTGTTGTAAATATATATCAGAATGCAGTGCCATGGTAATCTGTCTCTAAGAGTGTAGTTGTGCTTTACATCAAGGACCACAATGGAAATAAGTTTTTTTTTAACTTTATTGTGTTATCCTTGACAAATGAGTGTATTTTTCACTACTAATTTGTCTAATAAATCAAATCAAATTAAATGTAACAAATAATGCATTTTTATTTGTTTTAAATACATATCTTGACCATAGTAACTGTAATGACAAGTGGGATGTACTATAATAATAATAATAATAATAATAATAATAATAATAATAATAATAATGGCAGGTGTAGTTAAACACGCACAAATCCAACTAGAAATATCTGCAAGCAGCGATGACGCTGAACCTGCGCCACAGTTTCAAGTGATTGTAAATTTATCATTTACATCTTAAAGTTGTTTACTTCCAGAAGTACTTCTATTAAGGTCATATTTGATTTGTAGTAACCTAATAAATAAACTAGTTATATAAAACTATATTATATTATATTATATTATATTATATTATATTATATTATATTATATTATATTATATTATATTATATTATATTATATTATGTGATGACAAGCCATTTAAGGCTGCCTGGATTGACCTTCGCTCTGAGGTTCTCTACACAGCAAACATTATACACATTACTCAGAAGTGTGTTTTGGTGTATAATGTTTGATTTATAAACAGGGCTGACCCACCAGAGCGCCAGTTGACTGATGGGGCCCTCTCCGTGAGCCGGCGCAGGACGCCAAAGCAGCTCAGACGGGTTGAGTCTAGCAC